>NC_058514.1:647500-795000 GCF_020382885.2 Scatophagus argus | reverse complement strand
GACAGAACAAATCTAACAAGTGCGAGCTGGATGACAGAACTCATTCAGGATATAAACATCGTTAGTCTGAGGACTTTGGTGCTGAGGTGTGTTTTACCTCGTGCTGACAGGAAGAGCGAACTGTTCAGGTAATGTGACGCCAGACGTTTACGCTGCAAACAGGAAGGAAATGGGACAAGAAAACAGACTGAATACAAAGAATTTCCACTGTACAGATAATCTGAGAGACTGATTACATCAGGCTGATAAAGAACAGGAAGTTGCTTTCTGACCTCCGGCTCGAACAGGCCGCTGTAGGCCGGGTTGGCTGTGCTTCGTCTCTTCCTCTCCTGTCTCTTTGTCTGGATTTCTGCACAGAAAAACAAACGCTTTGTGTAAAGCATGGCCAGGTCAGTTCTGTTGATGACCTGAGCTGTTGCATCACTTCCTTTCTTCTTGAAGCATTCAGTGAGTCAGACTGGGGAATGCAGGTCCACCAGTAAAATAATAAATAGTGACGTGATGTGTCACATTGTCAGTGTTCAGTTGTCCTACGGTCATTAAAGTGCACACAGGCTAGCAAAGGCAGCCGATAACTTCAGTCTGATGCAACAATTTCCCTTACGGGATCAATAAAGTCTGTCTGTCTGTCTAATGATGTCATACAATAAGCCAGAACCTCATCATGATCAGAACCGACCAACTAAGCAGTCTGACGTGGATTATTAATCTGTGAACGTTGTTTTCCCCTCATACTGGCAAAAATGGGCTTCTGTCGTCTTCACTCGAGGAAAAGAGGTAATGAGGTTGTAATGAGGACAGGAAGTGTGCACACTCACCTTCCAGGTGTTCTGTGGTGACGAGGCCGAGGGCGACCATGAAGGCGATTTTCTGTCAGAGAGAGAAGGTGTTACTGAGGAAGAGGAGGAGACTCTTCACCTCTGAATCAAACTGAACTGAGATCAGCAGCAGTATGTCATGTGTCTTTGGTGTTTTAGGTTAAATTGTTTCCACAGCTTAACACCACGTCTCAAAGTCTCAACAAGTTTCAGTTAGTCTGTTAACGAGCTGCAGGAAGATCAGCTGTGTAGTTTAAACTGATCTCAGTTCAGAGTGCCGTCATTCGATCTGAGATCTTCTCACCTCGGGGTCCTCGTCCTTCTTCTGGGAGGGGGACGTCGGGGCCGGCGGGGCCTCCTGTGAGGGGAGGTCAGCCTGGGCCCCCGGGGAGTCCTCGGTGCTGCTGGGGGCCTGCGGCTGGATTATTATCACCTGGTAACACACACACACACACACACACAGATGAATAAAAACCATCAGTTCTACTCTCAATCAGCTTCTTCCTACTCGTCATGATGTGAAGGAAAACACTGAGACTTTTTCCAATGTGCTTCGTGTTCAATCATTTTCCAAACTGCTCCACCTTGTGGACGCTTCAGTCACAACAAATCATCTGAACTGAGTCTGAACGTGTTGCCACACAACAGCAAACTGTGGAGACACCAGCCTTGTTATCAGCACTGAAGAGCAGTGGCTGCACCTTGACGGCCTCGCTGACGGCGGACACCCCGTTGCCGGTGGCCGGGGAGGCGGCGATGATAGCGTATGCCACGCCGGGGCCCGCGGAGGCGTGCTGCACGGGGCTGCTGCAGTCCGCGCCTGCAGAGGGGCCGTGCGGCGGGGCGTCGCTCTGGCCGTTAGGCTGGTGGTCGGGGCTGAAGGTGCTGTTGGCGGTGGGCAGGGTGGGGCCCTGGCTCTTAGGACTGACCACCGCTGTGGCCTTCTGCAGGCTGAGAGGCTGCAGCTCCTGACACGGACTGTGGGGGAGGCTGTCGGGGATCTGGGTCTTTGGCCTGACCTGAGGAGAGACGACAAGCAAGAAAACTGTGAAACCACCTGAAGACGAGCTGATCTCACTGATCACTAATTCAGTCTCAAAACTTCTTTTGTACTTTTTACTCCGCTACAGTAATCTGATCACTTTAGTTCTGAGTTAGATTTATTTTATCAGAAATCATTTGGGCCCGACTGATCACAGAGCAGAAGTCCGTGTCACACAGCCGCCCTGAGCAGGATACGACTGAACGCTCCGCACAGCTGCTACACTGCGTTAGAACATTGTGGGAACAGAACAACAAGACTTTGGTCTAACTAACAGATTGGAAAAGCTGATGGAGTGCGGTGTACTGCCACCTGCTGGACGTCTGCAGACACAAACTCTCCACATGAACTCATTTGAAATAAATCGGAATCTGATTCACATCATGGCTTCCCTGTGACGCCCCCTGCGGGACAAAGTGTTGAAGAGAAGTGGACGTCTCACTCGGGCAGGAGGTGTAACCTGATTGGTCCTGACTGCTGTTACCTGAGGTAGCACAGTGGCTGCTTGTCCTGCCAGCCGGTGCAGGGAGCTGACTTGAGGCACCTTGATGGGCACAGCAGTGAGAGTTCCCAGCATCTGGAAGACACACGAACACAACACAGTCAGACGCTGACACAGTGTGGATACGTAACACGTAAACTCATCTCACTGTTAACAACCAGGACGTCTTCTCATCAGCTCACTGACTGTCCTGATCAGTTCATCAACAGGCTGACACCTTAATAGCTTTTCTTGTCAGATCATTTTACAATTTTTGTCATTTGATCAACTAATGTGTTTAGATTTCATTCATAGATTAATTGATAATAAAAGTAGTTGTTATGTGCAGCCCTGATGTTAAATCCATTTTTTTGTTTCCTGAAATCTTTCTGTCAGTCCGCCGTCAGTGTCTGTTCTGCACTGCACTGTGGGACAACATCCACTGGTTTTTTATTCTGCACAATTTGAGTTTTCGGTCCCTGAAACCTGTTTAGAGTCAGTGTGGAGTCTGGACTTCAGTCTTTCGAGTGGGAGACTGGAAAACAGAAGCAGAACCGGTCGAAATGAAACAGCAGCAGAGTTTAGAAAGCACAAGCGTTTGCTGATGGATGTTTACCTCACACTAAGCTTCAGCTGACATCCACTGCAGCTTCACTCAAGGTCAAACCAGCGTTGACACGAGCTACGGTGAGCTGCAGAGGACAAACAGCAGCAGATGAAGTCTGTCTGCGTCTTTCTGTCTTTGCTGCTGGTCCCTCAGGTTGTTTTTAAGCTAACAGCCTCCTCCTGTGGACTGTTTGTATATTCTGGGACCTGAATGAATATCATACTTTTCCCACTCGGGTTCAAATGTGTTGTGTTTAAGGACAAACGGAAACTACACTGATGTAAAATGTCTGCTCAAACAGCAGCTGTGTGGCCTCGTTATGAGGAACGTTATGACCAACTCTGTGTCACCGCGGACGTTACACGAGACGTCGTGTTTAGCATTGCCTCCATTTTTCCTGTCAGCTGCTCAGAAATCAGAAAAAAGAAGTTTTCACCTCCCCCTCCCCACCTTTCTCCTTCTGTGAAATCCCTTCGTTCTGTCGTATTGTGCTGCAGCTCGGCGTGGAGGGGGGAGGAGGCGGCCGAGGCCTGTTTCCATGGCAACTGCAGAGATGAAAATTCTTGCAGTGCAAGGGCTTTCATTTTCGTAATTGCTTCCTCTTTCTCCAAACCAAAGCACCTTCTCGTTAGGGGGCCTCCTCCTCCTCCTCCTTCTCTCCGCTGTGAGCAGTGAATGCAACCTTGGACCAGTGATTTCCTGCTTTTATACCAATTTTTTTTCTTTTACCTAAACCCCAAAGGATGACAGCTCTGCAGCAAACACCTCCTCCTCTGTCCTCCTCCCCCACGTCTCACAAACCTGCTGTGATTAACCGGGGGAGGGGGATCTGTCATTTAAAGATTTAAAACGCTATACGGCATTTGGACAAGTCGTATGTGAGTGAAAACATATGGATACCCGACTGAAGGTGGAGTTTGTTCTCTCTGGGTGGAGCTCGGCTAGCACTTCCGCCCTGATTCAAGTCTTTGTGCTAAGCTACAGCTAAACACAACGAGAGACAGCTCTGACTGTGGGTTTGACGGTGGAAAAGAAACAGCTGACTGGGAGTCAGTTTGTGCCCCACACAACAGTTTGTGTTTAGGGATGTTGTTCAAGACTGACTGATCCCAGTTCAGCATGAGGGTGGAAATAATGAAGGGAGGGCTGAAGCTCAAGCGCTTTCCAAACCTCAACAATGAAGCTTTGACCCAAAGAATGAGGTGGCTGATAGAGGAGAGTTGTCCAGGAGAGACTCCTGGACACCCGGAGGGTCCCAGCCATGTCCAGCTGGAAGGAAATGCCAAACCAGAAGAGATTACATCCCATCCAGCCTGGGAAGGTGTCAGGATCCAAAGGGGAGTCGGAGGACTTAGTGGGACGTCTGGGCTACCGGACGCCACCGGTACAAAAGTACCTAATCAAGCCTTGATCTGAGTGGGTAGACTTGTTAGCAGCTCTAATCAAATAAAATGCTGCTGTCTTTCCAGGATCTATGATTTGGATCTGGTGTGATGGTACTTGGGTGGATTCGGACCGGATGTGACCCCTGAACTTCTCAGCAGTGTGATTAAAAGCAGACACACCTGGCACCTGATTCAACATTCTTCCTCCCCCAAGTCTGAGGAAGTGAAACATCCTGTCAGTGCTGTTTCTCTGCTGGAGCCACAGCGATCAGATGGACTCTGAGCAAGACGGAGCACGACAGGATTCCTCCGATTCTTCCTTTACTGAACAAACAGCACTGTGAAGCGCTCTCTTATTTCTGGACAAAGGACAGAAAAGTGAACGCATCAGACAGCTAAAAATAACCTTTGAGGCGAGATTAATGCTGCTGTTTCCTCTGCTTATCGTCGTTCTGTTACAGGTACTAACCGGTCGTCACATCAACATCAGCCACTGCATCTGCAGAGCATCTAATCCCACACTGTCCAGTGTTGTCGAAAAAAGGAAGGAGGTCACAGAGGAAAACAGAAGTCGTCAGCTGAAGGTGGACTGAGATTGTCCCACCATCACAGCAGGAGGAGGGGGAGGAAGTGCACACGCAGCCGTCAAACACAAAACACGCCAACACGTTTAATCTTTTCCTCTCTGAATTATCGTGACCCGGACTGCGTGAACTCAGACTGAACAACTCAAAACAAACGAACATTCAGCTCTCAACTTTTCGATCAGTTCACGTTTTCTGCAGAACACGTAGTGACTCATTTTGTCCACCACGTGCCACCATTTCACAGCACATCGCCAGAAAAAACAAAAATTTGGACTTTACAGTAACTTTCTGAAAGAAAAGCTCTGACACTGACTTAATGATGAAGGGATAATCACAAAACTTCATTTTGTAAAGTGATGATTTCATGACTTAACGTTACAAACAAGCAAACAAGTGAATAAGTTTCAGGTAGTCCGTTAACGAGCTGCAGGAAGATCAGCTGTGTAGTTTAAACTGATCTCAGTTCAGAGTGCCGTCAAACAAATGTCAACACATCTCCCAACCACAGGTTACAAAAACTTTGCTAATTAACACGGAGAGAAATGTCATTTTGAGCTTTAACTGCAATTTAACCTTAAATACATTTTGTAAAGAACGGATATGATTTATACTTCACCACTAAATCTCAGCTGTCCTCTTTAAGGACTGAATCTGACTCATCTGACAAGGCAGACCAGCAGGTACAAGGCAGGATACTGAAGAACAGCTACAGCTTCAAAAACACTGCTCACACAGACACAACTTCAGATTTCAGCAGAGATCCCAAAGTTCATAAAGATACAAAGAACTGAGTTTAAAATGATGCACGTTTCCACATGTTGGACTGAAGCAGTCAAACTAAACTCTTTTCTAAGCTTTAACAGGTGGAGACACTGAAGATCAGACTGTTAGCAGCTCTTTCTCCCGGGTTTCATACATGTAACATGTTGGGTCACGTGTCCTACACGCCTGTGTTCACAGCTCTGCAGAAGCTGCTGTTCCTGCAGCTGCCAGCGGAGGGCGCCGCCTGACACCACGCCATGACCAAGCTCTTGATTTCATTCATGCTCTGAGCTGAGAGAGATGAACTCTGCAGGATAATGAGGTGCTGCTGTGAGGAGACTGCAGCCGCTGTTTTTATCCTCTTTCATTAAGTGTTTTACAATCAGGCCCAAACCCTCTTCACACAATAACAAAAATCTACATTTATAACGAGCTAACGAGCCTGTTCATGCAATCAAGTTATTCAACTCTCAAACGTCTCGCATTGCTTCCAATTTCCCATTACTGATGCTGAAATTATGTTTTAGAAAATTTTACAGCTGAGAAAATATACAGCTGACATGAGAATGTGTTGAAGTTGCTGCTCGGGAGACGACATGTCAGTAAAAAGTACATCCATGCCCTCTAATTTACATGAATTTATAGAAAAATAAGACTTCTTTTAATTAGATTATTTTAAAAATCATTTATTCTTTTTTTCTTCTAGTTTCACTCCAATTATCCTCACAGTCCTCTCCTGGAAACTTTGGCAGTTTGGTTTACACACAAACTGATTCCAAAGAAATTCAGATTATCAGCCTGTTAGTTTTCATCCTTTTGATTCCAAACACCCAAAAAGAACTCATAACGAGCAGCGAGTAGTGATGATTAATACAGTGATCAATGAATCTGTCCCTGAGCCTGAACGTGCAGCCTGCTCCACTGACCTCAGATCAGCAGGAATAATTAACAGTTACCATGGTAACACATCTTCCAAGTCTTCCTCCTCCGCACCCGAGGCCTGCACCCACAGGGCTGGCCTTAAGTCGGTCCAGCCTAACAGTTAGACCGGGTAGGCTTCAGCCTCCTGCTCACTAAGACCAAGAGTAAACCTGGCCAGGATCAAGAACCTTCTCCATAATCCCTGAGAAAGGCTTCAAGACGTCTATAGAGCCTTTTATCCACATTTGAAACTTATTCAAACCCTTGTCATTTTAAAAAGGACCTTGAGAACCTCCCCAAGGAGCACTAGAGCTTTCTTAGGGACCATTGTTGTAGAGCAGACCCCCAGAAGGACCTCCTGAACCTCAACAACAACCATCAACAACCAAAAGAACTTTCTCAAGAATCCCTGAGACCCTCAGATTGTCCTCAGTGACTGCTAAAACCCCCAAATCCCCCTCCATGAAGGACTCCTGGAACCTTCTCAAATAAAACATTCCAGATATTGTGAGAAACACTGGCCCTCAAATGTAGTGCAGGAGGAAGAGCAGCAGAGCCGAGACACAGCTTTAAGGTTCCTCTGCATTTCATCTACTCTCAGTGTGAACTACAGTCACACCTGAGAAAACACGAGTACAGTGTTTACTGTGTTCCACTCAGAGAAGCAGATGTGATGGCTCATAACTCCGCTTTATTGCTTTACTGCTGGGTGTTCACGGCTCTGAATGGGAACGTGGACCCGTGGATCAGACCTGCAGGCGGATGGCAGAGATGACCTTGGCTGCTGGATGAAGATGAAGGATGAAGATGTCTTTGTAAGGATGGAGAGGCGGGATCGGCGTGAAAGCAGCTTCTCTTTGTTCCTCCCATCACAAGTCGCAGGTTTAACGACAAACATCGACTTTTAAAGGTGCTCAGGTTATTCCTCCCACACACGGGATTGTGTTTCTGTGGATTTATTAGCTCCACCTTCCTAAACATACAGACTTTGTCATCTGTTTCCTCATTTTGTTTTGCTTTATCTTAAATCATAACCTGTGAGTTTCTGTCATTCACAATGTGACATTTGTTTTATTGTGTCACCAGAGGTCATGAGTCAGCCCTCTGTGGGGCCTTTTCCTAAAGGTGTCAGGGTGAGCTTATAAGAAGCTAATGATTTTTAAAATCATTCACTTCAACAAACTGCAAAACTATGAACCCCATGAACTGAACCTTTAGTTTATACTGAACCTCAGTTATCTGAGGAGAAAAGTTGTTTCTGGAATTAAGCTCATTAAGAGCTCCTTGTCTTTCAGTAACAAATTACGTGAAAATCCCAAGATCAGATTTGTCTGACTTATGGACCAACATCCAACCAAATCCCATTAAAATTTATCACATTTTTAGGGTTGACTCCATTAGAAACCAGCCTGAAACCTCAGGTGTTTGGCCATAGAACAAGAGACAAATAAGTTCAAGATGAGTTTGGAAAAAGTTTGAAATGTGTGGAAGCATAGTGATGCTCGGGCAGCTCGTTCCCTCACACGCAAACAGTGTGTGTGTGTGTGTGTGTGTGTGTGTGTGTGTGTGTGTGTGTGTGTGTGTGTGTGTGTGGCATCAGAGTTCACTGAAGAGCTGAAACAATGCAGCTATAATGTGTGCACTCATGCAGAGCGGCAATCCCATTACACCTCATTATTGATCTCCAAATTAGTGGCCAGGTGGTCTGAGGAAACCTGCACCCCCTCACCACGTACTCTGCAGAGGATGGCCTCTGATTGGTTGAGCCTTTACGACTCTGGATTGATGGAGGCAAGAGAAGCGTGGGGGCCTGCGAGGGGTTTTTCTTTTCATCTCCTCATGCAGGCAGGCAGCTGGGTGAAGAGTGCCATAAAGAGCCCGGAGACAATCCTGCTGCCTGACCCGCTCACCTCCGCCGCCCGACAGCCCGACAGGGAGGCTGAAGAAAGAGAGGCAGTCGGTCCAGATGACGACTGATGGTGAGGGGGGAGTGTGGGAGGAGGGGGAGTGTGGGTGACACATTGATGGAACACAGCAGCTTTATGGCAGCGTTTGTGTCGGAGCACCACTCCTGTTCTACATCCCAACCAGAAAACGAGACTCACAAAGCAATGTTAGAGCCCCAAGGAATCAGCCAATCAGAGAGCTCCGCAGGCTGTGCCCTGGTCCCAGTTTGTAGTGTTGTTGTTAGCAGTACTGCAGCTACAAATGCCATCCATCATCCATTTTCTATACCGCTTATCCGTCAGGTTCACCCTGGACTGGTCGCCAGCCAATCGCACAACCACACACTCTCACACCTCAGGACAAAGTAGAGCAGCCAGTTAACCTAATGTGCATGTTTTTGGGACTGTTGGAGGAAGTCGGGGAACCCGGAGAAAACCGTCGCAGGCACAGGGAGAACATGCAAACTCCACACAGAAGGACCCAGACCGGGATTCGAACCTGGAGCCCTCGGGCTGTGAGGTAACAGTGCTAACCACTGCACCACCCGCTACCAATCCCTAATGCATAAATACAAAACTCATCAGCATTTATAAACTGATGTCTTCACTGTTTTTGGATGTTATGTTTATGTAACTGATTTAAGTCGGTATCTGAAACTGACGGAACCGTTTCCAACAGGAATCCAGAGGCAGCACATTGTGGTCGATGACATTTGCACTACAGATTTTTTTGGCTGAAGCCTCATCCGTCACATTCTCACTACAAAGTAATAAAAGAGGAATGAAATCCTGTCTGTCTTCACGGAGGCTTTAAAGTTCACGTGTCTTTCTTCTCATGAAAACAGACGTGTTCCATCTTACAGGAGACACGCTGATGGACGGAAAGTGAGATCTGCTGGATGGACGGGGGAATCATAAAGCCTGAGGGCCCCGAGGCTCGGCCCTCCTCCCTCTATGGGGCCGTGCAATTACAGTAATAGTGTGGAGGCTGCCAGTGTTGAGCGTGAAGCTCTGATCGCCGGCTGTGTGCTGATGGAGGCGATGGTGCTGAATACAGAGTGTGGAGGAGACGAGACGCTGCGGTCTGAATCCTAACAGACACTCAGAGGAGAAATACAACATGTCTGACAGAGACAGCCTGACAACATGTCGCTTCTCCTCCGCTCACAAACAACATGTTTTACATGACAAAAATGACAAAACAAATTCCACTTTTTATATATATATATATTTAAATTTCTGCTTCCGTCTAACGGAGCAGAAGCTCATCGCAGTCAGCGGCTTGTTAAAAATCTACAGCAGAACTACAACAAGCCAGCAGGAGCTCAGGAGATGAGCTGCTGGCCCAATCAGAGCCTCTTTAGCGCTTCACAGGTACATGAAGAAGAAACACAAGCCAGGATGCCTGGCGCGAAGGCTCGTTAACCACACAGAAGCTGCTGCCTCTCCTGCCCCGCCCCTCGGGCAGGTGTTACAGCCGTTGTGATGTCAGAGCTTTTACCTGAGAGGGAGGCGGCTCTCCGGCTCTCCTGCTGCTGAAGGGGTGGACTCCGGCCGCTGCCGCCGCCCTGCCGCCCGTCTGCAGGTTGATGGGGGACGTCTGCAGCGGCTCTGAGCTCGCCGCCTTCTGTCCGTTAATGTGTGCGGTCACCATGGAAACGGGAGCCTTGGCCGGTACCACGGAGATGGCGATGCCCTGGCTGGGAGGCTTGATGAGAGACAGCGGCTTCGTCGTCCCTACAGGACAACTTCTGACTGCCAGCTTCTGCAGGGACACAGAGAGGGACAGAGAGAGGACACTTCACTGACAGCAGTACTGACATCCGTGACAACTACCACTGATACTACAAACACTTCTGATGAAAATTAAGAATAAACTTTATTTACAGAGCACTTATCAAACAAAGCACAGAAAGAATAAAACACCAGAACCATCAAAGAAAAAACAGGAATTAATTAACAATTAGTCAGATGATTAAAAGCAAGAAATGAACCATAAAATAAACAGGCAGCTCAGATAAAATGACCACTAATGATTCCTCTTAGTACCACTGACTCTACTATGACTACTACAGTTACAGGTCATATCACACGACCAGCACTGCAAATACGAGTACAGCTGATGTTGCTGTGATGACAATTCTTGAAACAGGATGTGATGTCATCACAGGTCAATATTGATCAGTGATTACCAACTGCTACTGTACCACAACTAATACTGCCAGAAATACTACTGCCAATGCAAGCACAACTGCTAGTACTAATTAGTAGTACTTACTACTAGATAGTACTAAGGCTACTTGTATTACTCCTGCAACTACTAGTACTTCAGTTTAAGTGTTAGCGCTACTGTCTTCAGCTGAAAGTATGCTTTTATCTGCACAGCTTAGAAAAATACTGCAAACAAAGTTTATTGTCACCACCACATTACTGTTACTGCTGTTTTTACGTCCATCAATGTGTGCTTCATAAATTTAGTTCATTTAGATTATATTTGTCCAAAAAGAGTTGACAGCATTCGTCTGGAGGTGAAACATCAACAAAACCAATCATTTTGTTGTAAATAAGAAGCATCAGGAGAGCAGACTGAGCTTTCAGGGCTGCTGGCAGCAGCTCTACTGATGAGGACAGGAATGAGTCTGACAGCAGCTCGGTTCAGACCGTCTTCATCATCCTCATCATCCTCATCCTCATCACACACTTCCTCAGACCCCTCCCCCACCCAGCCATCCTCCTCTTCAGCCTGGGAGAGAAAAACACATCTTCCAGAGCAGAGATAAGTACATCTCGCTCTCCCCTCCGCTTCACCCTCGCACTACTGAAAAGAGGCTCTCTAAATATTTTATATTCCATCCCACTGCCCCTTCTCCTCCCGCCGCTGCCTCCTTCATGCTTTTCTGTGGACTACAGCGGGTGGGGGGAGGAGGAGGGGATTTCTTTTTCCTCTGGCAGAAGCAGACAGTTTGTGCATCTGCTGAAAAATCCCAATAAAGGATTTGTGTGCAGGCGAGGTGACTTACAGTTAGAAAGCATTTCCAGACCCGAGTGTCCTCGTTGGCTGCTGTAATTACCTTGTAGATGCATCAGCAAACAGGCACTTTGATAAACAACGTCAAATGCCAAAAAAACCTACAGTGTACATGTTTACACTGAAAATAACCCACCAAAAGTTTCCACATCACTACAGACAGGCTGTAAAGAATGAATCCAAGAGGCTGAATTCTGACTTTTATTTTCCTCCACCCCCCAAGTGCTGCGAGGGGCTGTGGGGGGTTCACACATCCATTCAGGACTGCTTCACTAATCAGCTGGGCCTCCTTAAAACTGAAGCTGGAGACTGCAGCTTTAAGGTGGACTGGACGTGTTAGGTTTTCAGGAGGTTTGTGGAGGAGGTGCAGTCTCTTCACGAGCTACAATTTTCTGCCTTTGTGTCCAAATGTGCTCAAATCTGTTCATCGAGGAGGCCTTTCTTTTCCGCTTTCCTCATCCTGAAAAGGGGCCCAAATAGTCCAGGCTAACGTCGCAACCAGCATTTATTTTGGCAGAGAGATTAGATCACGATCAGTGGTCAGTGACTGCTCTGACCGAACTCTTCTCACCTCCCTAAACGTATTCCAACTGAGAAATGACAACTTTTATTAAAATGATGTCAACAAAAATCATTTTAGTCTTTACATGACAACACTGCAAGTTCTCGTGATTAAACAGCTAACAGCTAGTCACATTTCCAAATAATGTGTTTTCTAAAACACTTGTATGAAACGGTGAAAAATACCACCCAAACAAAAGCTTGCCTTAATTTTCTGTCCACAGACATCAAACTTCGAAGTGATAAATTCAAAGCTGAAACATCTGGCCTAACCAAGCATGAATAACCAGACGCCCCCTGGTGGCTGGTTGCAGTACAGCTCAGAAGATCCTCCCCCTCCTTGCTAGCCAAACTAAAAACTCAAAGTACACGTCAGATAAATTTTCTCAAAAGATGTTTTCTGTCAGTTGAGGCCGTTCTTATCACACTGATGTTTGTTCAAGCGTTCATTTTTCTGATCAGTTTGGTTTGAATTAGCTATTGGATGCGGGAAATCTATCACTGATCATCTCTGGCTTCTTCTAATTTCAGAAAGGATTTGATACGGCAGGCTCATCTTTTCATCACATGTGACGGATGTTTTTACATGGACCTGAACCCAAAACCTGCCGTCTGTGTGAGAAGTGAAGTAACCCAGATTCAGAAGAGCAGGAAACTCTTTTGTAACTGTGCATATGATTTCACAGTGTACAGACTCCATAAAGCCCCCTGCACTCATCACATGTTGTTTCTTACTAATTCCCCTTCAACAATGAGCGTGGTGGGACCCCATTGTTTCAGGGGATCAATGTAATCCACAGGCAGCCCAAGCAGCCGCCTGCATCAGGACCCGGGGGCCGCCGCTCGTCATTCAGCATTTGTTGGAGCCGAGGCACCTCTGATTGTCTCAAAGGTCACTCATTTAAAGCCTCTCCAGACTGGAGAGCACAGGCTGGTCCCTCCTGGAGCGACAGCCCAGCAGAAAGCGAATGAATACAGAACACAGCAGCGGGTACCAGACAACCACATTCAAGAAGCTCTCAAACCTCTGGAAATTAGGAATTAAATCAGAAAAGGATTTCCTTATAAAGACAATAAGCCAGACTGATGCAACACAACTCCAGGATTCATGAAAGCTTCAACATTTCTTTCCTTAAAGAAACTGATCTGATCTGCAGCAGCAGCTTCAGTGCAGAAACAACCATCAGCATCAAACATGGAGATGAATAAAATCAAGATGTTCAACATGTACACGTTTAAATAACTCAAGAGAGTCTGACTGAACCCACAGTCCACGTCTGTCTTCTGTCGTCACGTCCTCGCCGAAAGACAACCTCTACGTTTACAGGATAATAAATGGACTAATAGGTGGACGGTCAGAAATACCATACAGCCTACAGCAGCATGAAAGTGATCCATCGATTTACACCTTCTGCATCTCAATGGTTCAAATCACAGACGGCTTTAATGCTGTGCTGTAAATCTTGAGGGGTTTTTGCCTCCTAAAGAGCACTTTATCCATCCACAACCCCCATTAAATAACACTTAATATGTTTTAATACATGAACTATAAATTAACTACTTTGAGTTTAACTTTAGTAAAAACTAATTAACTTCAACCTTAATTGAAAACATTATTAAAAAGAACAAACTCAGAGGTGCTTTTCACCTGGTAAATGAAATGACATAAAGGGATTTTACTCATTACAACATTAACAATGTAGAAAAACCATTCAAAAGCCCCATTATTATCACAGTTATCACAGCTCTACAGTCAACCAATCAGCTTTCATGTTGTTTTTCCTCTTTTTATGGAGCCAGGCTTCCAGTGTTTGTGCTAAGCTAGGCTAAACACATTCTGTTTATCTTTGAGCTGCAAGTTAGTACCCATCTTGGTCACAAATAGACAATTTCTGGGGTTCTTATCAAAAATGTCTGTTATGTATTTATGCTCTAAGCACGTCTATAAAGATGGCTGACGGGTCTCCACTTCCTCCCAGTGTACAAAAGGGAAGCCAACACATCCCGGAAACGCACACTCGTCAAAGGGCCAAAAATTCTGTTTTATCTTGCAGCTTGTGGAATATCTTTTATCCGAATGGATAAAAAAAGCCTTTGAGGATCCTGGAAACAACTTGAAAGCAGCAGTAAATGTTGGGATTTATCTTGTAGAAAAACGGATTCTTTGGGTGTGTGAGCTGAATATAATGACGTCTCACTACCGGACACACAGAGACGAAACTGATGCCCATCTTTACCTCCACCCATCTGACTCTGGGGATGGATTTCCTAAAATGTCAGAATCATAAACTGAACTGCCAAACTCGTCATTTCTCTGACACGAGTGGAGGCTAAAAGGATCTGATTTTCGATGCTGTCAGAAAACAATGCGACCCTCGAGTGCATCACAGCGTCCAAAATCCATCAACATAAAGCCACTGGCCGTCCTCATGGGTGGGTGGTGGTCCACACGTGACCCCTGAGCAGACACGTCCACCTGATAGGAAACAGCCTGCGTGAGGAGGCCTGATAGACGTTACAAAGGGCTGCATCCTCTCAGTTCAATTAGACACAGGAAGCTTTCATGAGCGTCCGCCCGCCGCTCACCTTTCATCCTCACTGCCGCTCTAACGACGACTGGACACCAAAATGAGGGGGACACTGACGCCCCATCTTCTGCACCTGCACGAGTTAAGTCGCCCTCGAGAGCTGATGATTCACCTCGGCGTGCTGTCCAACTCTGGTGACATCAAACTGTGTACAACATCTGAAAGATGTTTCTGTCCGTGTGTGGACTGTCTTTAAATCATGTTCGGGAAAGACAATCCAGAAAAGACAACATTTCTTTAAATTAAGGGGTCTATAATACTAACCGTTTCCCTTTTTCAGACCTGGAGGGTTTCGTGGTTACTACACTGATGATGTTACTCATCGCTGCAGCTGTCAGGGTGAGTTCTGTCTTACTGCCCAGGCTTTCACAGGTAGGTTTAATAATGGCGTCTTTAAACTGTGTGGGGAACTGAAGGGGTGAAAACAACATTTATGGTTTGAGAGTAGAGGTTGTTTCTAAACTTTCTGCTTTACAAATTCAGTCTGAGTGAACACGTATCAGAGTATGTGTGAGCACGCGTCCTGCAGAATCGAATCGACCGCCACCGCTCGACGGCCTCAGTTAAGGTCATCCGTCCGCCTTGCGCTGTTTACTGCAGAGCGGGACAGGATTATCCACACTCATTATGTACTCTGTTTTGATAGTGTGCCTTCGAGATAACACGGCTGCTGAAAAACGCATTAGTAGCTGTTCAGATTTCCATCAGTGCAGCTGCCAGACGTCTCCTTTGTTTACACTCCATTTACCAAAGAGGCCCTTCAGCCCTGAAAGGTGCTGAGGAGACGGACGGCTGCAGTTTGTCCTTCTTCCTCCCAGCTATAGAACAGAAACTCAAATTCTTTATTGTACTGATACAACAACAAAGAAATCCTCCCTTAAAAGGTCCTGCGTTCACCACTTTACCTCAGTGAATATGAACAGGAGTTAGCTGTGAAGAGTACTCAAGTATTCAAGGTGAAAGTATGATGAAAATCTCTGCCCTCAGGCTGACAAAATCCTTCCAAAAGCTCCATTTAGCAGCACTTCTAACTATTAGCACCAGTTTTGAGGATTTATGTGGTTTGAGATTTCACTTAAAGGATAAAAAAAAAGATGGAAAGAATTTAATGAAACTAATTTTGTTTTGATGTTCACTGATAAAATGTTGTGAATGAAAAACAGCCATTTGTGTGTAAGATGGAACATAAAATCTGAAAATAGTCAACTGAAAGTCCCAAAAAGAGGAAAACGTTGGACTACCAGAACCACTGAACTGACTGTAGTTTCCTGCAGACATGAACAGCTCTGGCAGCGGGACAGCTTATCACCAGGGGCACACAGGACTGAGACTGGCCCCTCGCCCACAGCTTGGCAGAGGGGTGGGGGCTTCAGGGACCGAGGCCCCTGCTGGCCCACATGTGGAGGTTCAGCCAGCAGCCAACACAGGATGGAAACACAGCGTTTGTTTGAACAGCGGCAGCAAACACTCCAGAGGTGCGTCTGCCTTCTGGGGGACACCGACTGGTCCACACGTGGTCCACATGTCCAGGACGCGACTGCGAGGCAGCGCAGGTCAGTGCAGAAGTTCATCATGTGACCGTCAGCCTTTTGTTAAATACTGGACTTCAACAGGTGGAAAACAGAACAAAATCCTTCAGCGAAGGCTTTAACTACAAACGTCAAACCAACAATCTGAATTTGAGTTTTCTGAGGCGCTTTCACTCGGACAAATCAGCTTCACTGCTCAGTTCTTCTAACGCCTCCTTCCTCTGAAGCAGAGACAAAAGTGTGTCACAAACTGGTTTCACTTCTGCATCTTCAAGCTGCGCTGCCTGGGCCTAACGATTCTCCAAATCCTTTACAAAGAAAATAAAGGCGACCATTTTCCGAGTTTTACTAACCAACAACACTAACGAACACGACGAAGGTAGATTATCAGATTTCAGTTCAGTTTGATTCACTGACTGCTCACCTGCTGGTCAGTGAATCAAACACTCCACAGTAAGTGTTGACTGTTAGGCTGCCGCTTTGCTTTGTTCTGACAGCAGATAACAACTCACATTCAAATGTCCAGGACGCAGACAAACAAACACATGACCTCTAATTCCACCGTCGCACTCGGGCAGCAGAATGAAACCCGACTCCTCCTTTCATCATGTGGTCAGTCTCCGCCCGTCACGCCGACAGCGGACAATAAATCCATTTAAATGCAAATCAAACACCCCCGAGGCTAATTTCCTTCATGTGAACCAGAGTTCACTGGAATGTGACACATGGCGTCAGCTGACCTACTGACTTGACGGCAGGAAACCACTGCTGAGACGATCAATCGATTTATAGATTAGTGGACAGGTGACAACTGGGACAATAATTAAACATTTAAGAGATGTTTAACTATAAACAGTCAGGTTATTTTCTCTGCTTAATGTTAAACTAAATAAAAAGCACTGAGGTCATTTTGATTATCACTGAAGTGACAGTAAACATCACTTTTCAGTTGTAGAATCAGTGATTAATCAATGAATAAATAACAAAGTTTCACATTACATTTGGACATAAAAGCGTTCCAGTTACTTTGTAAAAAAGCAGAATGACGCGTCCTTCATATCTGGATGATTACAGAGTCAACACACAGCACACACTCGCTGGGACAGACTTTAATTACAGAAACAGAATTAGTGACAAAGCTTCTCCAAATCGATCAATGTCTGGATCGCTTGTTTGTTTTTCTGCTGCTGCCTTCAGGTTCTTTCATTTCTTTCACTGTCAGTGGAGAGAATAACAATAACACAACGTCGGTTTGTTTACCACCAATTAACTTTTCAGCAAAGTGCCCAGAAGATATTTCACCAACTGAACCCCGAAACAAAACCTGATTCTGAGCCGAGCCTGCTGTGAGTTTCCAGCTATCATCGTCACCATCGTCGCTGAGATTTCAATCGCCAATCTTTGCTAATTGGGTTTTCAGAAGTGACAGAGCCGCTGCGCCACACAGATGAATGGAAGTTGATAAAAGATGTGAGTGTGGGATAGAACGTCTTCAACCACTGTGGGTCCACGGCAGAGCGAAGACGAGTGGAAAAACTGAAATGTGATCGAGGGTGTTGTGACGCTGCCTGCTGTTCTCACCGCCGCTCATCTCAAATGATCAGAGCTCACAATCCCGACTGGCCCACCTCTCTCTGCTTTCATTACGAGTTAGGCAGCGTGTCAGCCGCCTCTGATTCGAGGCTGAAGTGATGTTTGCTCAGAGGCTGAAAGGACCAGCCGGAGTGGGATGTCTGTCTTTATTTCACTCCAGCAGCATCACAGAGAAATGTTGCTATAGAGACCCGTCACTCCATCACAGCTGCAGCTCGCGGCCCACACAGCAGGAGGGCTGCTATGGGAACGAAAACAAGTGAAGAAGAACAACTGAATCCTCTGGGGGATTTTCTGATACGAATTCAGTTTGTTTTGTGGCGTCACCGTCACACATTCAGAGCGCTGCCGCGTCCTGTCACTTCCCATGAGCCCCGGGGACAGGAAGGTGAGGACTCACCCAGCAGGCCAGGAGCAGCAGCAGGTGAAACTCTGCTGGTGCTTTTACACTGAAGGGAAATTTGGTCTTCCTGTCTGACGCGAGGCTGCTGCTCTTCCTGGTGATGTGAAAACAGCATTTAAGCGAATTGGAACGAAACAGATCAGAGTCACGACTCAGACAAAAGCTTTCTGCACAAAGGTTTCACTGGATGAACTCCTGAATCTTTAAAGATTTTTCTCTACAAAAAATACAATAAATAATGAACCTGACGCGCCTCTGGCTGGCTTCTTCTCTGAGGTGATGCCAGAGGCTCATGGGTATTGAAGTGTTTGCAGATGTCCACCCAAACTTACCAACCAACGTGAGTTTTACAGAGCCGATAACGATTATCAGTAATCAATAAGGCCAATAACTGAAATTTGAAACTGACGTGCAGTAAAAATGAAAATCTTAGTGCCAAAAAATTATAAAAAAAAAATCAATCAAAAAAAAAATTAAATGTCAAATAACCAGTGATGGAACAGAACTAAGTAGAATTTCAAATATTGCTGATTTATTTATTTGATTCAACTTCAGTTACTCTGCTGATTCAGATTGTTCGTGCTGACAGGCTGATGCTCAGAGTGGACGCACACTTAGAAACAAAGTGAAGATGACAACATGAACACACAGCGCGACTCCATCAGCCAGAAGACTCCCAGGTTTCTGTGCTGAGGAACATTCAGGAGACTGTTCAAAGAAAACTGGATTCAGTGTCGACTTCATTTCAAATTCTACAACTGTGGCTAAAGGTGTAAATAAGAAGAGCTTCACAGAGAGCTCAGCGGGCCGCCCTGATGGAGGAACATGGCGCTCCCTCAGCGTTTATCTGAGGCTCAGGCACAAACGATGTGAACATCATGTGGCTCAGGCCGCCGCTCTAATCAAGACAGACTCACGCCTTCAGCGAAAGCCGAGAGCTCTGACCAGCGGTGACGCTCACAAACCACTGAAAGGTGAAACTCTTTATTAGGTGAAGAGTGGAGGAGAAATTATAGAGCTGCTGCTATGGAGTCCACTGATCATCTCAAGTCTGCTAATCGCAGACAATCAGTGGATGAAAGATGGCACGAAGGGCAGCAGCAGCTTCTGGTGCTGATTCAGTTTGTGGTCGTCGAAGCATTTTAATTTGAGAGCTCAGTTAACCGACTTTGATGCCTCAGGTCTGTCGTCTGTACCTTTAACTAACACAACTGTGCTTCACAATTAATTCCTTCAGATTAATAGCGTGGTGTTGTTTCACTTTCTCAGTCCCATCCACACCCTCACTTGTCGAAGTGACTCTGGTTTTGGACGGACACGCGAGGACGCAGTGCAACACGACGCCGTTACCTTTGACAGGCCTTAAATCGATGGACAGCAGATGGTTTCAGTGTGTGAAGCGGCGACACTGTGGATGAGATCCATCGAGGCTCCTGCACACGAGAGCAGGAAGGAGGAAGGAGGGTGAATGAAGTCATTTCAAACTGTGATTTAGTCATCCGAGGGCACAAATTATTAATTTGAGGGAAGGCGTCGAGCCATTTGAGGGTATGAATTACTAAATTGAGGGAATAAAAAGTTGTTTAAGGGAGTGATTTGAAATTCGAGGGAACAAATTACTCTTCTAAAGGAATGATTTATCACCTGCAGGGTTCTGTTGTTGTCAGTCGACTGCACAGAGTGTGAATAAGTGATTTTATTGAAGGTCGTAAGCGATCATTTCTGGTTTATTGTGGTGCGGTCGTCACAACAGGAAAAATGGATCATCTGGCTGAATATAGAAAAGGTCAATCAGAGGAGCTTCCTGTGTTGTTACCAACAAGCAACCTTCTCCCCCACTGACACAAGACCTTTATTTTGAAATTCATCTGTTTAGCTTATTTTCCTGATGGTTGAATATGCTGTTGAAGGAAGGCCAAAATGAACTGAGACAGTCGGATTTTTCTTCCCCTCCCTGCCCCTCTTCGCCATAAATAGCCTCACATATGGCGGCGGAAACAGACACTTTATTAATTCAGTCTCTACTTGGCAGTGTGGCGCGGAGCTGAGAGCACTAGACCAGGACCAGAGGGGGTCTGACGGAGTCCAACTGGCCCGTGGGAAGCTTCGGTGCCAGGGTCAGCGGCCTGCGCTCGCTGCAGAGAAAACAACCGTTTAACATGTTGGATTAACCGGGATTAAGGACATCTGTTGAGCAAAATGAGACGCTTCTGCTGGTTTTAGGTTTCCTGCTGTGAGGGCGAATAAAGAGCAAGAAGCTACGAGAAGTGAAAAGTCACCTGCAGCTGGAGGACATGGAGCTTTGTTTAAACTGCTGCTTCGCAGTACGTCACACAGGGGGGACTTTTCACCTCTGCTCATTGATCTGGCAGTTCCAACTGCTAAAATGTGCACAACATGATTAATATTTAAGGTGACATGTTAAATCTGGTCTTTTGAGCTGTTTAAGTTTTCTTTATTAGTCTGAGCGACAGCATTTCCGTGATTCGGCCTATAATCTCACCTCATCGATTATCCGTCGCCTGACAGCTCACAGCAGTCTTTCACATGAAGTGTTTGTGTCAGTAGTGCAAACGTGATGCGAGTGCAACCTCTCATTTTCTCTCACCATCAGTTCTTGTTTTGTCCTTTGAGCTTGAAAGTCAAACAGACCAACAAGGTCTCATTGTATTTTACATTAATACGCTGATACGTTATCAATCGTGATGTGACACTCCACAGCAGGAAGTGATGTGTGTCACTCAGCTCAACCACCGTCACCGACTGACTGCTCGGCTTCTGCTCGTTCTGTCGGATTTATGACTTCACTTGATGACTCAGAGATCAATACTCGATAGCCTGTCGTTCTGAACTATTGATCAGACTACTACATCAAACCCAGTCAGTATTTATCAAGTTTCCTGATTTGCCAAGAGTCAACACAAGACATTCCAATAAATTCCTGACAAATAATACTTAGATTTGATGAAGTGCTTCTTAGGTTATTTTCTCAGTCAGTCAGTGTGGAAACTGTTTGGCGTCATAAAACAGTAAAAATGGCCAAAATAACTTCCCGAAGCTGGAGACTAAGTCACCAAACTGTCTACTACAAATATGTTTACTATCAAATTTTCAAGCAAATCATCACAAAGGAGAAGCTAAAAGGAGGGAATGTTTTTTGAAATGAACACAATTAATAATCCAAGCAGCTGCTGATTATTTTTCCCTTAACGTTAGCTCCACACTTCAAATCTTCCAGACAGTTAGAGGAACATCTGTCCATGTCTTCACGTCTTCTTCACTTTAGTATTTAGCTTTTTCTCCACGTTCGGCTGAGCTCCATGTAAAACAAGCAGTCAAAGAAACGACTTGCAGCTCACCAGGGAAACCAAGCATGACGTTAATGTTTGAGCTAAAGGCCTCTCACCTCTGATCATTGAGTGATGGGGGGACAGAGGAGAGGAGAGGACGGGGGGGGGGGACAGCTGGCTTTCCTAGAGAGGCGGGGGGGGTCTGAGGGGGAGGAGGAGGAGCTGAGCTGGAGGCCAGCAGATGGACCCCTGCAAACAATAGAGGCAGACAGATGCAGCCACAAAGAACAGCGACCACACACACACACACACTTCAGCGCACAAAAACAAAGAGACGACCACCAAATCTGTATGAAGCTGCAGTTCACATGACAGCCACCAGGGGCTCAGACACACACCCACACACACCCACAGGGGACTGAGGATGAACTTCTGTCTGAATATTCACACCTTCTTAACAGACCAAACAGGTTCCACTGACGTGTCCTCTTATCAGGCTCACTCGCACTTTATTTCATGGATCCTGTTGCCTCTGAAGACTCTTTCAGACTCAGACTCCCATGATGCACCACAGAGCGACACAGGAAATCATTCCTGCCTGTCGCCATCAAACTGCTAAACTCTGCACTGTGACGGTCACACTTACTTACTTTTATATATACAATGTATATATTGTTTTCACACATGTAAATACTTGTATTTTTAAAATTTTTAACACACGTAAATACCTGTATTTTTAGATTTATACTTATCTTGCTTTTGTTCATCCAATTTTTATATCTTTCATTTTTCTTTCTTGGTCGGGAAAAACTGAAAAGCGCAATGTCTGTACGAAAAAGAATTTCCCTTTGGGGATAAATAAAGGAATTCTGATTCTGATTCTGATCCTGATTGAAGCCTTGACTCAACTACAGACAGAAAATTTTGTGTGGACACTTTTTCACATAACACCTGAACATCTGCTGTGCACAGACGTGTGCTGCGTCTCTTCAGATATCTG
The DNA here is from genome assembly GCF_020382885.2 of Scatophagus argus. NCBI lineage: Eukaryota > Metazoa > Chordata > Actinopteri > Scatophagidae > Scatophagus > Scatophagus argus. The sequence continues at coordinate 772,459 of NC_058514.1, read as the reverse complement.
AGAACTTCCTGCAGTCACCCACGGGGCCTGAGGGGGACAAAGGGAGGGTTTCTATTCTGCCCAACCCCCCTTCTACAGAGGGATGACACAGCCCGGGGCAGGGAGGACACGTCCCAGCACACTCACCCGTGCAGGGGGAGGGGCCTCGCTGCAGCACGGGGTGGTCCACATGATGTCACATGGAGGTGCGGAGCTGGGACAGGCAGGGTGGCGCACTGACTCAACAACCATGAACAAAACCAGCACGTCTGAGGGAACTTCCTGCATCCAGAGGACACTGACAGCTGTCCCCTGTCCAGACACAAGCCTCTGGACATTTCCTCCAATGACCTTGAGCCTTTAACGCTCCGGAAGGTTGCTCTCATCCTTACGAGCTGAAGCTTGTGCACAAATGACGTCCCTTCTGACTGAACAATGATTCATCATCACTCATCAAAGTTTTCGTTTTCTCTTTTCCGACCAATCGACAAGTTGGCCTCTTGTTTGAGCTGCCGTCTTAAGTTAATCACGTTGTCAATCATATAAACAATCGACCACAAGAGCCAAAAGGTTTAAAGAGAGTTTAAGAGATGTATTTCTGCAGCCCATCATCAGTATTTACTCCAGCGCCCCTCACCATAACCTCTGGCCGGTGAAGCCTGACTGAGCGTGCTCCGTGTCGAGGACAGACGGTGAAAGACAGAGACAGACAGAGACTGCGGTTAACCAGGTGCTGGAGGCAGACGCTGGTACACCTTTACTTCTTTTACTTGATTCTGTTTATGTTTAATTTCATTTCAGCCTTTAAGATAAAAAAGGCACAAGACATGGACAGAAGTATATGGACACCTGAACCTATGAGCAGCTCTTGGTCTCCCTTTCTCCTCGGCTGCTGCTTCCTCCTCCTCCTCGTCCTCGCCTCGCCGAGTGTGACGACTTTCAATATCAGTGTATTTGATTTGAGGCCAGCGGGTAAATATTGACAGAGTGGATCTGAATGAAAGACGTTCCATTTCTGCGGCGGTGCGTTCGAGATGAGTTTTCCTTTCTGGTGGAAGGAGGCTCTGCGGCACAGCAGGGCTCGCTGGAGGAGGATGGAGGATATTCGGACGGCGTGGGGCTGTGGGAAGCTGTGGGGGCCTCCCGTCAACACAAGCCATTTTCTTTCATTTATTTCCCATCTTTACATCCATCCCACTGACTGCTGCTACCATCAACTCAGCTGCTTATCAGCCATCAATTCCTCCAGTCTCTTCACTCCATCCTCTCTCCCTTTTGATTCAAACACAATTCAGCTTCTCTGCAGCTGCAGCCCTGATTAAATCATGAATTTTTTTTTCTTTCCAATGGCGAACACACTAAGTGACCCTGCCTAAACTAGTTCCCTCTCCAACTCAATGATTCTCTCCATACAGCCAATTAAAGGCGCCTTTAACAACCGACAGCTCGCCATCAAAGCTGCCCCCAACTCCTTTTTTCGGCACCATTATTGTTCATCCGCAATCACTTCAAATTAGATCTACAAGTCAATACCAGAAGTCAATATTTAATTTGCTCATAGCAGGTGGTGATTCAGTCAGAGGCATGGTGGATCGCCGGCACAAGCCACCATCACAGACACTGTTTCCTCCATATGAAGCAGAGAGAGGGAGGACGCAGCGTGGACAAGATAAAAAGGTCATTAACTGCAAGCAGGAAACTGGAACTGATGGTCTGATTCAGGGAGTTTAGTTTGCTTTGGTTTCCTGCTGCTTCCAACAGCATGCGAAGAGCTCGACAATCCCACAGGTAGAATCCTGCATGTAATAAGATTTAAAGGGCAACACACGCACTGAATGGATCACTGACATTGTGTGTTTCACTGCCCGATTTATCTTCTGACTACGTGCCACAGAACTCCATCAGTGAGCCACGCTGCTGTTCCTCCATCACACACTGTAGTTCGTTCTGACTCTGCTGACACACCAGGGCAGGAAATGTGAGTCCACCGCTGAAAATAGTCCCCATCAAATGCACTGTAACCTCCTGTTTGCTTGATATCTTTGTTTAAGAAACTGCTGTGGCAGATACTCATTTAGTTTACATGGACAGTAAACCAGAGGAACATCTTCATGAGCATAACTCTGACAGCTTTTTCAAGTTCTGATTTAAAAAGGATGAGTTTAAGTCACAACCACTTCAGGAACCATCGGTATCGGAACTGTCCTTAAAGTGCTTGTCTGTCCTGGGTGTCTCAGTGCATGCTGGGATATTGTTTGAGTCTGGGCAGCGCCCGTTCCCTCCTGAACGACGGCATTTTTAGGGAATTAAGACAGCAGCCTGCCTCCCCTGATGTTGACTGGCTGTTAAACACCGCAGAACCTCTGAAAACCCTCCAGAGAATCATTTAACAGCTTCACTCTGTGTCCTATTATGATGTGCAGAATTGATCTCCCTCTTTGGCTGTGTCTAATTATGCCTTAGGGAGGTAACAAAGGAAGGTGTTGCACAGCGTACTCTTCATTACTTGGCTGGAGGAGGACCTCGGTGCAGACCACAAAAACAAAAACCTGTGGAGGACTTGTGTTTATACGTTGTGTTAATATGGCCGACGGCAGTTTGTTTCCACGTCAACACCTCCGGGGATTTTTTCCTGTTTTTGTTCTGTGAAAATCACTCAGAACTTTGGTGGAGATCATTGAAACAACTGTGGTTTTAATTAGCTCCTCTGGTTAACAGCACACTGATAGAATATACTTTACAAGGCGACTGTCACGCCATGTCGACAGCGAATGGACGCCGTTCGAACCGACAAGAGTCCTGCCACATCCAGCTGAGGAGGGAACAAAATGCAAATGTACCCATTTACAAGGTAAACCTGTAAAACAAATTCAGCATCAATTACACACGCCGATGCCTTGCAACAATTATCCACCCATCACAGAGCGCAAAGTTCATTTTAATTAGGTTTTTCTCTGTGCTGCCTGCTCGGCTCTGTGAGGGCCTGCAGAAAGCCAAGCTGCCACAGCGTGAGGAGAAATCGACTTCCACCGTAATGAATTGCAGCTCTGAAATTAAACTGACGCGTAATGAATCTCCATCTTCACTCTCCTCCCTTTTGTCTCTGCTCTTTGAAAGCAGCCAAAGAAGTCATTTACTTTCTTCAGCATTTTCCTGCAGCCATGAACACTTCCTGTCACTTCAGAATAAGATGAACTGTGGTCACACAGAGGCCAACACAAAAGGAAACCTTCACTTTTCTAAAATCTATGTGAGTGGAGGAGGAGGAGGAGGAGGAGGAGGAGGAGGAGAGGAGGGGTGGAGAGAAGTAGTTCAAAGTGTCTCCACCTGCAGCAACTACAACAGTAAAATGGTGCTCTAACTCTGATGCTGCAGTACTAACAATAAGCAGAACAAGGACTTTAACTTGTTTTGCATTAATGCTTCAGTACTTTAACTCACTCTGGACTTTAAATGGAGGACTTGTGCTGACTGACTGATCTCAGAGTTTCTACAGAGCTGATGATGAGGAGGATGATGATGATGGCAGAGTGTCTGTCTCCATACCTGTCCTTTCTGAAGTTCATTGAGGCCTTTGCACAGCGTCTGATTCTGCAGGAGAAAGAAAAAGAAATCAGAAAACAAATGAGTCACGCTGAGGCTATAAAATACATTTCAAACATTTTACAAACTGGCTGAGAAATGTTTCTAAAGAAGCCAGATTCAGAGGTTTGTGGTGAAGAGCAGGACCACATGCTTTTCGTTCTCCTTGCGCTGTGGTGATGTACCAACATACGTCACAGCTGGGTGTGGTCAGGTCTTACAACCGACTACACCTGACCGCCAATCTGTACGTCTGCATCCACATCCTGTGTACTGAGCCCTGATTGGTTCTTTTTTTTAGCCTGATGCCTGTTTTACTGTATTCGCAATGGATTTGTAACATGATGTCATTTTCTTCTTTGCAGTTTGTGGCAGTTGTTTGTTTGTGAAACATGATCTGCAAGTAAACAGCTTATAAACATGTGAACAAACATCGCAAACATCAGAGAGCCGAGCAGAGATGCAGACCTCTGCGAGCAGAATAATAATCGTTCTTTAACTCATTTATCTGAATATAATCAGTCGGGAATATGCTGAAATATGGGATATATTGGGGAATGGGAAATATTATTTATTAATTGTTTTGGGATTTTTTTTGAGGGGGGGGGGAGTTGCCAGCAGCTGAAAAACCCTGGAAACTTTCTTCCTGTCTTCCTCTCCTCCTCCTGGCCCATCCTGCACTTTAACAAACACCAGTTAAAACCTCAGGAGGCACAACCTATCACAGCTGGAGCGCTCCCGGCCGGCAGACGAAGACCTGCGTCTGTTCGTCATCCGTAATCTAAAGGATACACGCGGAAACGTCGGGGGAGCAGAGCGGAAAAACCGAAGCCCAGTCGACAAGCTTTACTTTTTTATTTCCCTCCAGCAGGGCAGGTGGTTAGGATAGAGTGAGAGGAGTGTGTGTGTGTGTAGTCACATAGATAAATAGAGGCAGATTCATTCGGTATGCATTGCTTTTTACACTGGGGAAATTTATAAGCAGAGTGCTGATAGTTTCCAAATCAGCTGCGCTCGGGAGTTGAGCGGCGTTGCGTCAGAGAGAGATTACTGCACTGCAAAGCCTGAACTGTTTTACAGCGCCGACATCGTGTTGCTGTTTTACTATGTGGACACGTTCGTTCTGTCTGTGTGTTGCACTTCTACCTCACAGTGCAGCCGGTGTTCCTGTAATAATGAAGAAGGTGACCTCTGCTGCAGCATCAGCACAGAGGGGTCAGTGTGTGCATACCTGCAGAAACACCTTTACACTTCTTTTACACGATCAGTTCGTTTCTCTTCACAAACAACTAACACAATGACATCTGCTACTTCACAAATAATAACCACAGGACAAAGATTTAATCTGATGGCCCGTGTAGAAAAATAAACTCCCTGAACCCTGACTGCAGGTGCCAAAGACGGACTCTCAAAGTGATCCAGTCCACCGGTGAGCTGATTGATCACAGTAATGACAGTACTGACTGGTGGCAATAACACGCGGCAGCAAAGGGAAAACTGGCAAATACAGACACAATCCACTTAAGTTTCATATGCACATAAACATTCAAAATAATATGACTAATCTTTAAAGTATTCTATTTGGATTAAACGTATGTTAACACGGTTCACTAACAAACTGATTATGTTCAGCGATCAATTCATCAGTTGCTCTGATTCCAAATAGTATACTTAAGCTACCTTTTGAGGTATTTGTGCTTTACTTGGACAGCAAAGTATTTAAATATTCTGCTGCTGCTTTATTGAAACAATCTACAAATCTATTATTAAGAGCAATTATTTTTTAATTTATTGATTCTGTTAATCAATCTGATTAAAGTCCAGTTTTATCCCTAACTAGTGTGTTCCTAAAAAAGAAGAGTCACTGTGTGGACGAGTACGACTGCTCTAAATAGCTCTAACATCACTAAACAGATTTTTACTTGTTCTGTCACTTCAGATGCACTCCGTAGCTCAGAAAGTTATTCTGGCAGTTTATTTAAAAAGTGCACATCAAGGTCATAAACGACTACAGAGGAAGTGCTGATTGGACAAGAAGCCGTGAAGGCTGATTGGTTCTAGCCAGCAGGCCTCAGTTCATGCTTCAGAGGACGGAGAGAACAAAAAGTGACTTTCTGTGTTTGTTTGCATTTCTCCTTCATTCCTAAAATACTAATGTTTGGCTTGCTGGGCTCAGATGAAGATCGGCTCACTCAGAAAAGAGGACTGAATTTGCTGCTGACTGCATCTGAATGGCTGTTTTCTCTCACCACATAATCCTCCCCCTTCCCCTGAATGCAACAAAATGAAAACAAATGGCATTTTCCCCTGTATTTACAGCCAGAGCATCTGTTCAAAATGCACACAAACACAGCCGGCTTTTGCTTTCTTGTTAACATTTGGACAGCAAGGCTTTCTGGGGAGAGCATTAGCGCTGTTTGGCTAACTCTGACGGGCTTCATCTCTCAAAGCTGCAACCGTGGTGCCTCGTGGGAGACGGCGGCCACCTGCCCAGCTGCCTCCATCGCCTTCCTCCCAACGCTCTTCTGTCGCATGGACCCAAACTCAACTCCCGCCAAATGTCTGGAAAATGTGTCTTCGGTGGTTCAACCACTGAGGGGCAGCTGCCAAAGGTAGCGAGCAACTTTTCCAGGCGATTACATTTGAAGGTTGTGGTCAAAGGTCACAGAGACAGGAAGGTCAAAGAACAGAAGTCAACAAAGAAATTATAAAAATCCCAACACAGCGACAGAAGAAATGAGATCACCATGAAATAAATTTTAAACAAGATTAAAAAGTCAAGAATGATGTATGTTTACCCCCTCATGAGCTCAAATAACTTAATAATAATTTTTCCTGATGATGGTTTATCCAGGTATTCTACAGTTTTAGGGTTACCATCTGAGGCTGGTGCGTCCACAATCACAGGGCCTGGAGTTAACCGTGTGAGGAGCAGAGAAGCAGGAGGAGGTGTGAGGAGGCGGCGGTCCAGAGGAGGAGGAGGTCTGGTCCCTGGTGTGACAGCAGCTGATGGCAGAGTGAGGCTGAAACATGCTCCGACATGCCAGTGTTCAATTAGAGGTGTTGCTCACACATATTCACAGCTCCAGCAGGAGAAGGAGCCACTTTGTTACAGTGAAAATGACTGCGGGAGCATCATTTAGGACGCCTGTGGATACTGTTTCTACATGTTAATTAAAAGAAGCTCTTGGAAGCTCTATTTACCAGCTGTTCTGTCAGGTTTTTACAGAGAAAACATTTCTCTTTGCAGCAGTGTCATTTTTTGACCAAACCGGATCCTACAGCAGGATGTGTGTGATGTGTGTCGGCAGCAGAAACACTACTCGGTTATGAAACTAATTATTATTCATTGGTGTCTATGTAGCAGCCGTTTCTAAAGCTCAGTGAGTGCAGGGCGCCACACTTGTAGGTTGTTGTTACTAATGCAGCCTGACTGGACAAACAACAAACAGGCTACTTGCTAGGCTTTGACTGCTGATAAGAACATGGCAGTCCTTCAGGAAATGACACATCCGACCTAAAGTGCCTGACCAAACATTGCAGTACAAATTTAATGCAAGAAAGCACCCATGCGGTTGCCGAAGTAGCAGCAGTTTATGAATTTTAAAATACCTTTCTTGTTTTGCTACAGTTTTCCGATTGGACCAGCCTCTACTCCTCACCACGGCGCATCAAACACGGAGCTTCGGAGGCTCTAACTGGTCACTGTGGAGAAAATGATTGAGTTTGTGGAGCTGCAGACGCGACACGGCCTCGCAGTTTGCCTCCGGGAGCTGCAGACGACACGGCGTCATTCATTTCTGCTCTGAACCTGCAGCGTGTGCGTGTGTCAGCGTCCATCGCCATGCAATCACACAACAAACTGCCTTTTCATTAGACGCAGGTAAATGAAATTGTGTTTTGTATCCGCTACTGCACATGTGACAGCACTGACAGAACGAGCCGTACATCACAGCACAGCACAACTGATGTGTAGGAACGCAAAGGTAAAACCAAATCCCAGCACACGCTGTTGAGTACTAGTTAATGTCTGTAAAAACCTGTTAAATTTTAAAGAAATTCTTTCAGTTTTTTCATTTAATGTTTTGGCTGTTTACCAGACAGGGAGGGTCTAAACACGAGTGAAAGTCAGGCTCTCTCCAACTCTGCTGCTTTGATTTTGGTTATTTCTGTCTCTCTCAGTCTTTGTGAAGTCCACCATTAAATCAGCGTCTCGTTAAACATGCACCCAGCAGCCTGTGCTTTGTCCTCAGAGAGAGGAGACAGGAGGACACCTGTGATGTTAACGTCCTCTGAGCTGCTAAAAGAAAACACGAGGCCTGCGTCCTGTCTGTTTGGGTTATAAAAAGTCACTGTTTGCAGCAGCAGCATCGATTTGAACGACTTGTGCAGACCGAATGCCATCGGAGAGTGAGCTCAGGCCTGCAGTCCTGCTTCTATCAGCGCTGCACGTCTGCATCCTTGTGTCTTTATTTTTATGCGAGCAGAAGCCTTGTTATATTTGGCATGTTGCTACGGAAACTGGCCTTCATTTAAGAACTATTGTTGCCTCTTCCACGAAGGGTAGAACAAACTGTGCCGAGGCTTTTCTTTTCATTTCTGAAGTATCCTTTTGACATGGAGCTCAGGTACAGCAGTTTAATGTCACTGGAAAGAGCATGAAACAAAAAAAACCTCTCTGGCAGGGAAGTCATTATTTTTCATTAAGCAAAGGCGCACAGTAATCACTCCTCAGTTCCATGCCCAGATTCAGCTGACCGTTGAATAACGTGCAGTGAACACAGAAACACACTCACAGCCAGAAGCTGTGCAGTAACAACATGGATGCACAGTCCTCAGAAATAACACAGTGCCTGTCGGCAGCAGCGCCACTTCAGCTCGCTCCAAATAATTGGGTTAATTTAGCCGTTTAGTGTGATGACGCCCCAGGATGGCGCCCAAAAAGTCCACAGCAGCTCTAACAGTTGTGACAAAAGTACAAAATAAAAGCGAGGCAGCAGCCGCGTCAGCTAACAGCCTCCCTACTGTTTCTGCCTTTATCTCTTTCTCTGGGGCACTTCTGTCCAAACCCCATTTATTTTTAATTGCTTTTGTCCGCATCTTTGTTTACGTCTCTGCGGCCTCCGATAAGCAAGGCAATAATGGGAAATTAATTTGAATACATTTACAGAGGTAGCTAAAATGTCAGCCTGTAAAATAAAAGTCGCTGCTGCAGAGAGCAGTGATTTTTCTTCTTCTACTACTACTGCAGCACCAAGATGAGCCTCACTCTGCTGCTTTCATTAGTTTTTTGTGCACCGTTTAGATTTCCATGCGCGCACTAACGAAGCAGCTGGCGTCCATGACAGGCTACGTGTAAACACTGTGTATGTCAGAGGGCAAAGCAGAGGCATCAGAGCCGTCTGGACGCAGGCTGCACAGCAGAGACATGGACGCTCAGGCTGAAACCGACAGCAGAGTCGTACATTCAGAGGAGGAGCTGAAATCACCTCTGCAGACACGGGCCCCTGCTTCTCTTCTTCATGGCTTCTTTGCTTTTTCAACGATACAGCAGGGAAAAATACTGTTGTAAAATTAAAGACCACAAAAAGAAAAACAGATCAGAACAAATGTGTAAGAGGCCTAAAAATGCCTTATTTACTTATTTAACTCATTTTTCTTATTAATTCCTTGACAAAACTGCCTTTTTGATCATATGAACCTTCTTCCACATCGACATTTCAGCTAAATTCTGCTTTTGTGTCTCGTGTTTGGAAAGTCTTATCGCTCTCTCGACTACAGCACCCATAAGCCTCATCTGCCTGTTGCCATGGAGACTACAAAGCATCTCACCAGCAGGTCCTTCTTGCGTTCCTTCAATCCTTCCTTCCAACGGTCTCGATGCATTCATGTGCCGTCAAAAAGAATCAGAAGTGAGACTTCTCTGAGCAGAATTAACTGGAAGAGTTTGCCTTTTTTCAGCCACTACAAACATGTTTGGCTGAAGCGAGTCTGTTGTCACAACCTCCTCACATTTTCCTCCTCTTCATTCCAATATTACATCCTGTCGCTGCCTTTCACCCATCACCCGCGGTGACCTTGTCAAGGAAAAACAAATTAAAGTCCCATTTATTATACGGCGCTCTTTGTTAGCGCCTGACTGGCAGCACAAGGACGGGCCCCCTCCACAGCTAAGTTTAACCCAAACACTCCAAACAGTGTTTTGATGGACTGTTTGTGGTTTTATTAGCACAGCGGACAGATGAATAAATCAAAATTGTTCCATTCAGGAGTTCATTCTTGAAACACAGCAGGCACGTTTCACAAGCACTTTCGCCACCAGGCCGCCCTTCATCTCAAGGTCATCTTCAAGAGCCTTTTAACCAGCATTTGTGTTCATCAAACTTAACTGCTCCTGGCCTACAAAAAGTCTCTCCAAAAGCTCAAAGGATAAATCTGGGAATATTCATTTCCAGTGTGTATCGTGCCAAAAATCCCACAAAAAAAGACCCAAATCCAGCAAGTGAGTTGACTCCAGACTGGATTTAAAGCTTCAGGTTTATTCAGTCATTAGCTGGAACAAGACTGAAGACAAAATACACAGAGGTAAAATCAGAGACAGTCAAAGGTTTGATTTGAGATATAAGATAAAGAAACAGATAAAATACAGGTCAGACTGATGACTGGACACAGATTTCCATTTATTTTTAATCATCAGTTAATCAGCAGATTACTTTCTGCATCAACCTATTCAACATTTACTGCATGTCAGCTAAAAGTGTCCTTCATGATGTCCTAAAGCTTCAGGAGAGGACATCAGATGTATTGTGGGAGTTTTGATCATTTTGATCAATCTGCTGACTTGCCAGTGGATTAACTGACTATTTTCAGCTGTCAAACATCACATCTGAGTTATGGTCTAAAGTGGGATAACGTGTATGTGCAGTATGTGCACAGGCAGTCGGCCATACAAGAGATGGTCGGACTCACTGTTAGCAGACTGTTGGCGGTTTTCTGAGCCCTGCTGCGTGTTATTAGATCACAGGCTGATGCGATATTATAAACAATTAATTGTGAAAATAATGGGATGATTAATTGATAAGTAATACAAAAAGCTGCACTCACTCAGTGCTCCTGTCTTACAGAGAGTTTATCTGTTGCATCCCTGAAACAAACCTGTAATCCTACAGAGAACACAGAAGAGTCAAACGCTGCATTCAAGGACATTTCGGAGGCCTTGAGCGCCGATATTCAAAGACATTCTCCTTCTGCTTTTGTTAAATTGTGATTCTAAAATCAATGATTTCCGCTCCACTTTGGTTACCAGGCAACTTGGCTGCACATTTTAAGTGAGACCTGATTAAGCAAACATATTATTCTCCCCTCTGAAGGCCCGATGAAACACATTTCTACTCCTGCTTTTAATTCCTCACGCTTATCCACTCGCTGCATGTCACTGACTTCGCAAAATTGCAACCGAAGCGGACGACCAGCCATAAAAACCTTGGTGGAAAAAAATGGTGACCTGCAGCTGAGGAAACCTGTCAAAAATCATCTCGGCTGCCTTGAATCTCAGTTCAAAGCAAGAAATCCCTTCACAGTTTGGACCACAGTCATCTGCCGCTTACGCAGCAGTACACGAACATGTTGCTTTATGTGCATGTGTGCATGGGTGTGCTGCTTTCCAGAGCGAGGCCAAGTTTGTACAGTTGTGTTCCCTCCCAGTGAGCAGCAGTTTATTTACAGACTCACACATTTTAAAGCATGGCAGGGCTATTAATAGCACGGCAGCCCTGATCTCTAGTTTGAGAAGAGACTGCATACGAACCATGCCATCTTCTGGCTGCAGCAGAGAGAGAGAGAAGAGGCCAAACATGGAGAGAGGAGGGAGAATAAAGAACACAACAAATCACTGTCGACACCCAACCGGTGACGAAGTGGAAAGAGAGATACCGCCGCTCACAAACGATAAGAAACGGCAGTCACTACGTCTTATTTAACATGTCCTCCTGAAAACTCATCCTGTTTAAACTCAAGTCCACTTCAGAGACAGTAAACCAACACAAAATCAATCAAGTGTTTCATTATCAGCATGTGTCCATGTTTGTGTGGCAGGTGAATCCTTCCCCACGCAATGTCAACAAGTGGAAATAAACCAAAACACCACTTCAGTTATCGGTCATGTTTTGCTCATTGGTCTGAGGCCAAAAACAGGACTAAATGATCAGAGTTGACTACTTTTTGGGTACCAAACAAACTGTGTCTGTAGCACTGAGTACAGACGCCCGTCACGTACTGAAAGCCAGGATGGAGGGTCCGCTTCTTCTTCTGTGTGCTTGTACTCCTTGAATTGCTGCTTGTGTTTAGAATCACCGAACTTTGGTTCATTCAGTCCCACAAAAAATAAAATATGTCCACGATACCGAAAGAACAGAAACAAACTGGTATCTATTAGTGCTGAAAAATGAAATGACAACAAGCAGATGATAAATCACCCTCCACAAAACTACGACCGCAGAGGCATCATCCCTCACTGGCTTCCCACCAGACACCATCTGAGGTCTGAGTATCTTATATCTTGTTGTTAACACGTTATATTTTGCAGACAGGATGTTCTGAGCTTTGTTTTGTTTGCACAAACTAAAATCTGTCAACATGAGATAACAGCTTATGTGCAACATATTATGTTGTTTCAGCATGTTTATATATTGTGTGCACAAAATCCATATAATGTGTTATCTTGTTCAAACAAGATGCTAACTTGGACACTCAATATATGGATAGAACATCTTCTTGTACATGTTCTGATTTACATGCAACACAATATAACAGCCTCAAAAAAGCTTAGCAACAGCCAAACTTTCTGCTCTCAGCCTCCGTGAAAAGGCTGAGCCAAAGGCAGCCATTTTGATTCTGGCCTGTGAGGTTGCTTCAGCTGTTCCGTTTGTCCTGCTCTGATGGCTCCCCTGACAGACGTCGTCTTCTGCCGGTCAGATCAGCAGGTTAGCCCTGAACGCCGGCTGCTTCCAGGCCTCTCGAGCTGAAGCTCTGACTCACAGGTCAATGTAACCCGGCAGAAAGAACAGGAGGAATATGGCTGATATTTTTAGGTGAGTGACTCACGCAGACACACATCTCTCTCTCGTCTCCACGCGTTCACTTCTTGACTTAATGTCTTAGCAGTGTTTGAGCAGTAACAAGCTAACACGGGGAGGATTTGCAGCAGGATGAAAGGGCTGAGTCGCCGCTGGACGGTGTCTTTTCATTGTCTGAAACACAACCAGACCTTAATGTTGCTGTACTGAACACACGGCTGAAAATAGCCTTGTCAAAATTAGGGGTGAAATTAGAATTACCTTGTCTGGCACCTCCGTCACCATTAAGATCTAAAGGAAAGACGATGTTCGTTTTCCGAGTGTCAGATATTTCAGCTCCACGACCGTGTTACATACACTTTCACGCCTGATTATTATGTGTGAGGCCGCTTATCTTTGATGTTCAGGATAATCAAAGAGGTTTTGGGTTCATTTTGTTCTCCTATGCAATTACATAATACAGTACGTGTTAGAAGGAGCACATGGGTGTTCGGCGAAGCCAGTTTTCACCTGCAAGTGTCAGTTCTGCTTCTCGGCCTGAACCTGATGGTTGTACTGATCCTCTCTGGTGTCGCCAAGAAATCCTTTATAATGATCATTCTATTCCAAACTGTTACTCGGTCATCTAGTAATAGGAAGTACTAGAAACAATAACTGCAAAATCCACGCACTCACATATTGACACACATGTGTTGCCATGGTTACCAAAAGGTGTTGAGTACATACATGTAAACACATCAACAGAACTTAGTCTTGCGTTGTCTCAAGTCATGTGTGTCCATTTACAAAAAGCTGCCAACAAGGACCCCGCAAGCGCCAACACTGCAGGAAACGTCACAAAAACTGGAGCCACAGCCGCCCGCCAATGGCCGCCAGCCAGCTTGGTGTGTTGAACGCCATCAGGGGTCGGTCCACATCCAGCATGTGGCTAAACAAAGTTCTGAAAAGTCTGTGCAATGCATTGGTTGAATATGAGAACTTGGTGCAGAAGTACGGTTTTGTTACTATGCAGTATTTAGGATATTAATCTTGTTTTTTTATTCACACAGCACAAAGAAACCTGGCACTGCTTACTGTGACACCGGCTTTAAAGAAACTGTTTCAGGGCCATGAAGCTGAATTATTTTCAGTGACGTTTTAACTGCCTGCAGATACTCTGCAGATTCATTTCACTTTCAGAAGATTTCTGAGTGTTTTCACAGTCAGGACACACTGTCATTGTTAGCTCAACTCTTGGCAAACCCTTGGGCTCCGTGCACCAATAACAAATCTGGATATCAATGCTGAATTAGCGAGCAGAGTGTGTTTTACAGCTGAATGTACCTTTGTGGCTGCGGCCCGTTGTCACTTCAAAGCACCAAGACTTTTGAGGCAGAAATGTCCCCAACTTTGAAGTTGATCGGGGAGGCTGCCGAGCAGCGGCTGACAGTGGGAGGGGTCTGGATGAAGGCTGAGAGCCTCCCTAGAGGCTTCTCCACCACTACAAGAAAGAAAACACAGTGCACTTCAAAGCACAGCCGCTCCTCTGTGGTGGCTGCTCGCTATCTTCACTGCTTCTGCTGCCTGAACTGCCACCAAGCAACCAGAAGTGAGAGGACAGAGTAAACCTTCCACCACCACAGTGTCTTTTGGACAAGTCAACCAAAACAGGACCACCTGAGCACCACAGCAAAGCACACATCACACAGTGGAGGCTGGCAGGGGACAGATCTCTGGACAACTACCAGCCTGCTTTCAATTAAATCTGGAGCTAAGACGACTTCCAGTGGTTTTGGTGACCCCTCATCTTTCCTCTAGTGCCACCACCTTTGAAACTCACTGTCAGAGGCTTATTAAACTTTCAGCGAATCACCTCAGACAGCAGACTGGCTTGCTTGGCATCAGCTTTGGTGATTTGGTGAAATGTGTGTCATTAATCACCAGCCAAGCATTTGACAGAGCTGACCTGCGAGAGAAAGAGTCAAAAATGTCCAAAATGGAAGAAACTATCACAGTTAACTAGCTTTGTTGGAATGGCTTGTGGACATGTGGGGGACAAGAGTCCGTCCTATAAACTTGTCTTCTGAAGAACTGCAGCTTCCACTGCATGAGCCAGCTAGCAGTCGGATGACAGTTTTTCATTTTTTAATAACAAACTACGTCCTCTGTAAGTGTTTCCATATTTACCAAGACATTTTTCTCAAACTACAGACTGTTTGGTATTTTTGTTGGCAAATTAATTTTCTGTCATTTGACTCATTGTTTTAGTCTTACATGTGATAAGAGCTGAAAGCTCCAAATAAAAGCTTGTTAAGTGGACCTTGAGTTCTGTTCTGTTTCCAAGGTGAAGATCAAATGTTGAAGCTCATTGAGGCAGATGATTGAGCACAAAACCTGTCAATAAAAGTTGCTGCTATAAAATAAAATATCACACTAATCAGTCTTACTACATAGCAGCTTAAAAATGCACTTTGTTAGTAGACTTGTATTTAAATAAGCTTTAGGCAATACTAATTATTTTTAAACCATTTGTTAATACTTTGCAAAATGATATGTAAATAATATTAGGATGTTAAATACTAAATTGAAAGTTCAGAGTCGTAATCATACTGACCTAAAGTGTATTGTTATTCAGGTGGAGGTAAATTTAATCACATGTGAGCCACAGAAACAGGGGGGACAACTCTCTGTAGCATTTTGCCGTATTAAGTCTTTACTCGGCCGTTTTCCAAGGCAATGTTTGTGTCACTGCTGCTTTGATTAAGGGGATTTCCAAAGATTATATTCCCCACAAACTAGAAAGGCATTATCAGTATTAAAGCAGCGATGCCTTGAGCTATGCTGGAGATCTGTGGATGAGATCAGATTTGAGAGGGATGGCAGGATTAGCCACACTGAGGCGTAGACCTGACAGCTCATCACAGCTTAACAGAGGCACGATCCCCACGACACCACCAATATCCCTCCATCTCCAAAACACTTGGACCAGAGAGCAGCAGGAACAGGAAGGAGGGAGGGTGATGCTGCACTTTTTAAAGAAAAACTTTCTGTCTCCTGTTCTGTTACACCCAAGAAAAGCCACATTAGGATTCACCACTTTGTGGAGTTCGTCAGGAACGCACGGCCTCGTACGCCGCCGGAAAAAAATAATATCATGATATTTCAGAGGATTCCTGCAACAACGACAAAAACCTGACAAAAAATTTTGGCTAAGAACTGAAAATAGCTTTGCTCTCCTCACTAGATTTTTGGATCTACTGTAGCTGTTAGTCTTGCAGTTCTTAGCAGCTGGTCACACAAAGAATAAACACAACAACCCTATTGTTTTCCTATGGTGTGGAGCCCTGGCGCGCTTTTCCAAACCGTTCTGAAGTAGCCATACATGTAGAGATGAGTCTCAGTGTGATCAGGAACTTACACATTACTGTTGTTGTACATCTGATCTTTCATAAAGAAACCTCTTCCACAGTCCGAAGTCACCCCCTTTTAGGAACTCGCTGTGGAGCCATGTTACTTTCCCTTTCAGCCATACTTGTTGTTGCTGTGATGTCCTTACCTCAACTTGTGGAATACTGACATTAAATTACTGCCATAGGCGAGACACAAACAGCCTCCCAGTGAGACATCTTACCCACTGCTGAACAGACCACTAAGGAATTTGTCCCGTTCTTCAGAGGACCAATTCCTATGATTTAGAGATCCTCTGTCCTCCCTCTAAAGCCACCACACCATGAGGTCAAACTTTCCACTTATGTAAAACAAATACCCAAATGTGATTGGTGCAGATTAGGCCGTTTGGTCGTGCCCTGCAGAGAAGAATCAGTTCCCTCCTGGACACTGCACACTCTCTCAACAGTTGTGTTTTAATCTGTCCCACAGATTCAATCCAGCCATTCATGTTTAAATAGCTAATAAAATGTGAGACTTCTCTGTGGCACCTCAATATGGCCAGGCGCTACATTCATCTTCTTCCCCTGCACCACTCCCATCCTCCTCCTCTTCTGTTGCATCATGGGACAACAGAGAAGCCTTTAGTAAACCAGAACAACTCCTGCTGGGCCGAGATACAAACAGCAGCATCGCTCTGCTACATCCCACACTGCTGCTGCAGGTCGTCATCACACTTCCTGTTGGACTGCTTCTAGGATCCTTAGTTACTTGCATTGCATTTACTTCCATCTTCCAGACATAATTCTAATGTTTGTTAACATTTTGTGATGGTTAAGTTAATAGTGATGATGAAGCCAAAAGGCCACGACTACATAAGAACAAAGAGCTGCAAATTAAAACATCTGCGATACAGCAGTTCATCTTTTATTCCTTTAACGAGGACATAAGGTGAACACTTGCCTGCAGGCATTTAACGACTGCTGGACGACTGTAATTAAGGCTTAATTAAATGGATGTGGTAAAATGCTAACAACACCTTCCTGCGGGCGATAAGGTCTGCTAGCATTTTATGACTGAAATATATACGAATTCTAAACTATTTCTGAAAAAACATTTCATGTTTCATGTTGAAACTTTGGAGTAAGGCAGCAACAATTAATTTGATTAAAATTTACTGAATCAATATATGAATCATTTAGTCTGAAATTGAAAATATGGAAGGAAATGAAGTCTTTGTGAGGTTAAATTAGTGAAAAAAGTTAAAGAGGCAGTTCAAACTATTCACACATATCAAGATGGCCCACACATCTTCTTATTGTGACTGACATATAAAATAAAAACGCCTTCAGCTTCCTGCTGTGAAGCCCCTGCAGGCTGTAGTCTGAGTTATTTATTGGCAACGCAGCACGTGACTTCAGTGTGTTCTTCATTACCATCCGGGTGATGTAACGCGACGTGCGACCCCGTGACCTTCCACAGAGAACAGGAGGCTCCGGGGGAGGCGTGGGCTGTCACTCATGGCTGCTGCTGGAGGATGGGACTGAGACTCTGAAGCTGGACATCAACCAGTGAGAGCCTGGAACCCGCTGAAGTGTTCCAATATAAACGTGCGTGCAGGCCACAGAGACCTGGACTGACCCTCAGGCCGAACACCACCAGAGCAGTAAATCTACACACATGTATTCAGCTCAGTTCTGTAAACATCAGTTCCTGAATTTGATGCGTTCATGCTGAAAAGGCTGCCAAGTTGCACTTTAAAGTTCTGAAGAACTTGTTTTATGAAGGTCCCGTCGTTATCTACTCTCCCCCATGCTGATGGAACGATCAAGTGAAGCTTCTTTGTCCACAAAACTTTTGGAAAAAAAAACAAAACATTTTTTCAGATCAATTTGGACTCTCGGGTCGCTGGAGACTTGGACTACACTGGGTGAGCAGCATGGGCTAATTTTATGTTTTGTTCTGTTTTTGCTGTGAAGCTCCAGAAAAAAATGAAAAAAATGGTGTGAGTAGATAATGACTGAACTATCATTTTTAGATGAACTGCTTCATTAAGGAAAGATCAGCTGAAAAATGACTGGAGCTATGAAAACTGGCCCCGCTGACCCACCATCAGCGGAGGAATTCTGCCCTTCGTGCACATAAATAATCATTTCCCTTCTTGGTGGTTGTGTTTTTGTGTTGTGAAGCTGATGAAAAGACCTCGGCCTGAGATCTACTTCAGCTACAAGCCCACCTGATCAATTTTTCAAAGGGTCTTTGAAGTCACCCTGGTTGAATGCAGAGTCCTACTTCCTTTTATGGCGAGGCCTCTTCCCTTTTAAGGATGCCACTAGGAGGCTCAATAATGCATAAAAAGCAGGGCATTGTGGGATGCTGGCCTGGAAGGAGTATGTAAATGAATGCTGGGTAAGACGGCCAAAGACACAGGCCACTCCCACACATTGTTCTGATTTAAATCGTGCAGTTTTAAGACAAGAGTTGTTCTTTTTAATGTATTTGGACCCGAGTGGAGCAGCAGCTCCAGCAGGACACAGTGTTCTGCCTTTTTCCTCAGGAGAAGCTTGTGTAGTGAAAAGAGCAAAAAAAAAGAAAAGAAAAGCTGCAGCATTTCACATTTTCATAGATGTCAGACATACAATCAGGGCCTGATGTCACCAGCAGGAGACCAATTTCTCCGAGCCAAAGTACGGAATGGTTTCCATAACAAAGACTAATCAGACCAACATTTGAGAGTTTCTTTTTCTTTTTCATTTTTGCTCTTTGTTAGTCCTTTTCCATAATTGACCTCTTTCTGGTGATGCTGCCTGAGTGAGTCCATTGTTTGTGCCTAAAAAAGCCTTGACGAACGAACCACTTCCTCACCCCCACACACACACACACACACACACACACACACACACACACACACACAGGCAGAGACGGAGGGAGAAGCAACAAAAAGCTAATCAGAGAGCAGTGAATGAGGCCTGGACAGCAGGGCTGAGAAGGAACCAGCTGCTGTGGAAAAGACAATAACATTCCTCTCTTTTCTCCTGCCATGACAAACACGGCTCCTCCACATGGAAACATCCACATCCCACTCAGCAAAGTCTCAAAGAAGGACATTTTTGGTGTTGTGACAGCACAGAGAAAATCCCTGTGTGACTGGTCACACATTAGTATGCTGCTTACGTCCTGTTTCCTTATTTATCTTGTGTCCAGAACGCCGGATGAACTTTAATCCTGTTTTGTTTTTTGAGCAGCAGATTATTCTGAAAGACAGCCGTAAACTGTCACATCACACACAATGAAAATGTGTCTTAACCATCAAGAATCACCATCAAACTTGTCTGACTTCACACTGTGTTGCATTTAAGCTCTTTATGGAAAACAAATAAGACTAAGATTTATTTTACTCAGTGAATTGTTGGTACTATTCTACATACATTTTGATCACAAATACTGAATGTTCCAGTGACACTTCTGTCTTCTGAAACAGCTTTTACATAAAGTTTTACTCGTGACACTCCTGTTTCAGTACCTTAACTGGCATCAAACACAATCATCATCATGTGAGGTGAAAACATCTGCTGGGTCCAGCTTCTTCAAAATCAGAATCAGAATTCCTTTATTTATCCCCAAAGGGAAATTCTTAAATGTCAGGATTTGCTGCTTTTCTTTGTTATTTATGAGCAAATGCAGAGTCTTTGAGTTTAGGCTGTTGGTTGGACAAAAAAGCAACCTAAAGGAAAAGTAAGCATGTACCCCACAGTAAGTATTGATGCAGGTGTGTAAAGCAGGTCACTCCACGTTCCACACGTCTCACACAACGTTGCTGTCGCTGACTGGACGCCCACTGCAAACACTGAACCACATCTTAATTGATACGCTGTGCGTGAGTCCACGGCAGTTCAACTGATCAAGTCAAACAATTAATAATGTGCAGTGAGCAGTCATTTAACATCATTCACAGAGCAGCACCCCTGGCCTATCCATAATTACCCATTTAACAGAGCCGTCTGAGCCAATCAGGGGTCAGGATGCTGAGGAGGGGGCTGACCAAGCAGCTCTGGAGACGGACCACAGGCCTGTTTGATTACAACACCAGACTTCTCTACTTCTAACTGTTTATTTCCTCTAAAAATCCACAATCCCTCTCATCTCCTGTTGGTGAGAGGGATCCTGGGACATCTCAGCAGGGCCTGATGTCACCAGCATCCCTAATTGTCTGATCACAGCGAAGGGAGAAAGTGATCCACTGACATCTGGCAGCCAAAACATCAACAAAATGACTTTCTGTTGATGTCAGTCTTTCCTCCCCAAACTGCATGGCGTCTTTATTTCAGAGGATGGATTAAAGATTAAAGATGAGCCCAGTTAATACAAAAGCAGGAGTCTGGGGAGCTGGAAAGCTCTCTTTCAACTGCAGACTTCTCCGGGCCTGTGTTGACTCTCCTCAGCAACGAGAAGAGCGGACACTGCACTGAGTGTGACGCTAACAAACAGCTAGAAGTCACAATGTGCAGCTGGCTATTGAGACCAGCAGCTACAATCAGACAATCTTCAGGTGTCATTTCAAATATGGAGGTCAGATATGGAAGCTGCAGAAGAGGACAGAGAGAAAATCAGCAGCCACAGCTGCTGCGCCTCCCAGCACATCATCAAGGTAAGAAACACATTTTCCTGCTGTTTGGAAAAGCAGCTGCAGGAATCCCAATGTCACAAAAATTCAATGCAACACTGTCAGGTTCAGAGACACTGAGCTCCCTCTCTCAGGCTGACAGATGGAGGTGAAGTGGGTTATGGGAGCAGCAGGCTGCTACAGCCCATCACCCTGTCAGTCTGTGGCTGAGCACAGTCACAGGAGTGTGAGGTGTCGTCTTGTCCACACACGCTTCCCTTTAACTGGCCATCGACCTCACTTCCTGTTCTTGGATTGTCACTCGGTGGGAGGACTCCATTTTGAAGTTGCTTGGCGCCGGCCCATCAGCCGAAAATCTCACAGAAATTCAGTACAGTTGTTGTTGTAAGAAGCACAATACCAGTACCAATACCAGTACCACTTCTCTCATCTGAAAAGGGCGGTTACGCCAGGCTCCTAAACACAGTTAGCAGTTGTGAAACGTAGCACACAATCCTGCCTCTGAGCAGAGTTCTGAAGACATTTTTGGTTCGATACAAACCAGGCAGTTAAAACAGCCCACGTATTGAGATCCAAATCGTCAGTGGGGGCGTGTCCTCACGAGACCATGCTACAGGTCTTGTGAACGCAGTGCAGCTGTCTACCCTGTCCACCCGTGTTTCGTTAATCCTCCCACTTTGTGCCTTTGTCATCATCACTCTGTAGTACAGCCTTACTTTGTTGGATTTGCTGTCGGCACGCTCGACCGCAGCTCCGTTACATTCAGCCGTAGGGCTGTACCTGCCGTGGTAGTGGGCCAATCACACGTCACATTAAATTGCTTGCCATACCAGAAAAATGTTTTCTGGTTTCGTCTCAAACAATAGCACGGTCCAACTGCAGGAAACATCTTTAACAACAATAACGTTTTCATTACGCCTTAACGATGGCGGAGTTTCTCTCCACCCTGTGGACGATATTTTTTGTACTTTTTGTTAGTTTTCCAGTAGTTTTCTCATTTCAATCTTCATTTTTATTATTATTGCTATTTTGTATGGTGCACAGGACAGAGAAAAATCCGGAGTCAAATTCCTTGTATGGTCACACATACTTGGTAAATAAAGCTGATTCTGATTCTGATTCTGATTCGCACATTATTTCCAGTAGACTCTACTTGCATGTTTTTTAATCACTGCTGGAACTGCATCCATCCTCTGATAAAGAAAAACAGAAACATTTTCACGACTTTTGTTACTGACATTCTTGATTCCAGTTCCCACTTGTACTTGACAACCTTTACAACAAAGGTTATCAAAAGACATACGTGTGTCTTTTCCAATTCTCTAGTTTGTGCAGAGTGGATTGCTGTGATTTTATATAAAAGACTTACAAAATGCAGCTTTAAGGAAGAAAGTTTTGTCCCCAATGAAGTTTTAAGGACAAATCTCACATGAAGACATTTCAGATGCTGCTGTCATGGCAACTGTCAAAATAATCTGCTATGAAGCAGGGTTGAGATGCTGCGGCTCAGCGTTTGATGATAAAGTGGGTCTTTCTGGCTGGGGCCCGCTGCTGACTGTGCACAGCAGTGCTGTCAGCCAGTAAGCTGCTGACCGAAGCCTCCGCCCGCCGCCGCACTCGGTTATCAACACAGAGACGAGCTGGAAAACCTTATCGAGGAAAAAGTCAATACGGCTGCCTTTCCTAATGCTGTGCCCTTTACAGGAAAGAAAAATGCTTCAACAAGGACCCGATTGTAATCTCTGTGAAACAAGTCACAAGTGTCCTTTAAATTACAACATTCAAGGTGAGTTCATCAAGCTTGATTTATAAGGAAGCAGCAGGGCTGGTGGCTGTTTGGGTTTCCTCTTTATGAGGGTCCGTTAAAAACAGAGCTGAGCGAGTACGGAGGCCATCCAGGACCAAAATACAGCAGCATCTGAGAAATGTGAAGGCATTTCAGAGTAACACAGCATGTTTACACCCAGGACGTCAGATGTGATCCACCTGAGCCTTCAGCTGAACATTCAGCCTTTGCCGTCAATGTTTTGGTCGTGTGTGGTACAGGCAATACTTGATTTTCAAATGATGATTCATCACTAAAGCTGCGTTTAACATTTATTTTTATTACTGAGTGAATCTGGACATTATTTTCTAAGGCGGACATCATTTGGCCTATAAAATCAGTGTCACAAAACACTAAAAAATACAAACAATTTCCCAGAGGAGGATTTATATCTTCAAACGTCTTGCTTTACCTGACTGGCAGTGAACACACCATCACCAAAGATGACAAAACAACACATGTATCAAACTATCAATGAAGCATCCATATTGTTGCTAATTTATTTTCAGTTGTTCAGATAATCAAATTGATCAACAATAATGTCCTGTTACCATGATGATGATGGCAATGACATCCACTCTGATGTCCTGCTCATCCAGTGTGTCTTGTTTAAATGAGTGTGTCCCAAATGACCGTTGATATTTCAGAATTAATCACACAACTTTATTAAAAATTCTAGTATAAAGTTTATGAGGATAACAAATCTGTCAGGCTAAGTGTGTGGTCGGATTATTTCTACTAAACGTAAAAATCATCAATGAAATACGACTGCAGGCAGATTCAATCACTTGTGCCACATAAATACATTCTTTTTCTGAATTTAATGCTCCTTCAGAGGAAAGAAAAGCAAAAATCAGCATCTGGGAGGTTAACAACATCTCTCGTTTTCGCTTCTGGAATAGTAAGAAGAGTTGTGTCCACTGATTGACAGATAAGTGGTGACTCAAACCTGAGCTGAACTGTAATCTGTTATGCATGAAAGCACTCACGTACACGAGTCGCTTCCGTGTCAAGGAATGTGCTTGTGTCTCATCGCTCTATTCAGAAAGACGTTATTCACGGTGTCAGTCAGCTGGACGGCTCAGACTGAATATGAACCACTTGAACGACTTCGAGCTGAACGAAGACAAACACAAACGCTTGTGCACGCCTTAATCTTAATGAAAAAACCTTTCAGTTTGAACCCTCACCACAACAACACGTCACCCTGAAATAATCAACAATCTAACGGCCTAAATGCTTTCCCTCCAAAGCTCCGAGAAGGAGACTGCACTTCTATTCTGGTATGAACTATTCACACACACACGCATCAAGGAAGCAGAGGCCCAGGTGACTGGACGGTGATGAAACGTGTTGCTACGAAACTGGGGCGAGAAAATGTGAGGAAGTTCATTATGGCCGACGCTGAAGCTCTGCTGAGAGAGGAACCGACTCATCATCACTCTCAAGACATTCACGCGTGCTCCACATGTACTCACACTGTTCATCACTGGGTCAACCTGTCTGTTAAAGGGACAGTCCACCAAAACAAAAAAAACAGCAAAACATAAATACATTTGAAAACTCAACAGCAATGTCTCTCTCCAGGAATCATGACCCGCTTACTCAGGATAATCCACACACCTTGTTTTGAGCAGTTTCATGTAGGAGCTATTTTCTTTCTGTACCACTGTGCAGAAGAAAATCTGCATCAACTCATGGAGGAGAGGCCTGTACCCGTGATATGGAGCGATGTACTACAGGATACTAAAACTCCCTCGGCATCAATAGAGTATCCATCCACCCATCCATCCATCCATTTACCCACCCATCCATCCATGTACCTATCTGTAAACGTTAACGACAAAGTGCCATCTAGTTCCACTGTATTGGAGAGAAGGCAGATATCTCTACAGCTGACATCTCCAAAACTCACACCAAAACTATCTACATGGATAAACAGCAGTGTTTTTGACTGTGCCTTTAAGCCATGGAGGACTTTACACAAGATTTACACAAGCAGAAGAACATGTCTACTAGAGTCAGACCCCAGATAAATAAAAACAACCAACACCAGCTTGTCATATATCAGTATCAGCTGCAAACCTCAGCATGGAAAAGCTTCAGTCAATGCAGAATACAGCTCGACTAAGCCTGATGATACTGGATAAAATAATTTAAAAATAAATTTTAATTTTCTGTTTTGGTGTGGATCTCAAACTCAACCAAAATACATCCACATTTTACAATGAACATCTTAGGATGTCAAAATAAACTGACGGTGATTCTAAATCACTGCAGACCTACTTTAATATTTCTGTTCTGCTACTGTTTTGTTAGTAATTAGGCCAACATACACACCATCATGTGTTAAACAATCTGATACCAACGCACACGACCGCCAGCCGCTGTGATCACAAAAAGAAAATAACTGGGCCTGTCTAATGTTTCGATGAATTGGCACCACAAGCTGTTGCTGAGTCTATCTGGACTACACACCTTGAGCTACTCCAAGACCCTTGACGGGACGAGGATCAGGTTGTAAATATCAGATATGCTGATGTAAGGGACTGTCAGCCCCTGAAGCCCAGTGTGTGGATGGGGTTCGAGTGCAGCAGAAAACAGCACCGTGTCCGCCGGTAGTGAAAACACATGATGATGTCCATGAAACAGCAACAATTAACTTCAAGTCCGTGTGAAATTGGGCGATGATACGGACCTGTGCTGAAAATACCATCACCACAAAGGCCCGCAGAAAGCTCTCGTAAACAAAACATGCAAATTACTGAGTCACTTTATGCTACACAAACACAAATCTTCACCAAAAAGAAGGGGCTGTGTGCACGATGCAGGGAGGCAATTTCTGAATTATTACAGCGATTTTCACGGCCTTTTGAGTGGGATAATCCGAGCTCTGCAGCACTCCTCTACACGACTCTCTCGTTCGCTGAAGACTGAAGGATGTTTCCACCTGCCACCTTCCAAACTCATCACAGGAGAAGAAGAAAACGTGAAGCCACACATCTTAAAGATGAGGACGTGTCACCACGGTTTCACTTCTATACCTGATGTCAGGCTGCTCCCAGACAACAGACACTTGTTAAAATAAATAGGCCGCACACAAGCTTACAGTTACACATGTGACGGAGCGTTAGAGCTACTGCGACAGACAAAATGTCTTCAGTAGAAAAAAAAACTCTAACGTTAGACTGTGAGTCTGACCAGATGCTTGGACATGTCTCAGGCAC
This sequence comes from Scatophagus argus, assembly GCF_020382885.2. Classification (NCBI taxonomy): domain Eukaryota; kingdom Metazoa; phylum Chordata; class Actinopteri; family Scatophagidae; genus Scatophagus; species Scatophagus argus. The sequence goes on along the minus strand of NC_058514.1, from coordinate 746,782 downwards.
TGAGAGTTACGCTACAGACGACTTGCCTCGTACTCACTAACTTGTGTCTTTGACTGTTATGACATTGTGCACACAGAAAATATTCAATAATGGAAATAATACTTATGGCGTAACTAATAAAGCCTATCTGGAGAAAACAACACAAAATAATCCACTGTGTCTTCATTTCCAGCTTGCCAAGAGAAACCAACATGTAGAGTTTACAGTACAGAAGAAAATATGACTCACTTTCCATTTCATGTCTACTGAAGTGTGAGCCATAACACTGGGGAGCTGCAGGAGCCCATTTTAATAGGATACAGCTAAAATATTGAAAAGAATAGAGCCAGTTTGTGAAGATAAAAACATGAGAAATAAAACTGATGATTACAGATTTCACAGTTTCTATTATGTCCCAAACAACAGTGTGAGAACTTACTAAGGTAACGAGAATGAAATTATATGCTAATCTGCTGTAAATGATTTAATAATGTTGCTTGAAATAACCGTGTGTTTTATGCACTGATTTAGTATTTTCTGTTGAAAGTGAGAGATAAAAACAGAATTTAGTGCCGCTCTGTCTTTACACGCTGCTGCTGCGTGAAGAAACATGACAGAGTGTTTCAGAGACAGCAACAGCAGCATGGCAGTCAACATGGGTTAATTCATCGCAGCCTTTCTGCTCCCTCTGCCTGCCAGCCGAGCTACATCAGCACTTTTCTGTGACTCCCTGGAAATGACTGTTTGCTGTTCGGTAATAAGAAGCCGTCATACGGATCCACGACTGCAGGATGATACAAAGCCTGCCTGGACAGCAGGAGGAAGGCTGGCTTTGAGTCTGCAGCAGCTGATCTGCAACCTGTTCATCAGCCCTGCTTTCTAACAAGAGTCCTTGTTAGAAAAGACTTTTCTCAACATAGTTGTGATCCATACACAGCTTTCACTTCCTCTTTAACATTTTTTCAATTGCTGTTAAGTTCCTGTAGGCATTAAGTATTTAAAGTCTAAAGGAACAGAGGGAATCATGGCCTTTGGGCAGTTTTTAATGTGAAGCATCAGTACAGGAAGTCATTTGGGAACAATCAAGAAATCAAGAAGAGAAACCTACTAGAAAATAGACACAATCGCTCACATCAAACTGGTATCCTTCTCCTCACCTTCTAAAAATGAGGATTTCCTAAAATGTCAGACTGTTCCTTTAAAGTTTTTGCAATTTCCTAACCGGCATCCATCCATCCATCCTTGCTTCCGTCCTTCCTTCCAGGCAGTTTCAGACTAACACTAGGAAACCATCACAGTTCAGCTGAAGATAACATTGCTTAAGACGTCAATGCAGAAACACAGTTGATCTCCTTGTGGCTGCTGGAAGCCTCAATATTTTAAACCTGATCTGAAGCAGGAAGGTCGTTCCTGCTTCAGATCATAAACGACCATAAACGAATGCTCAAAGATAAAGCAAATAGACAGACAGACACACACACAGACTGCCGTCCCCCAGGAAGAGTCATCGCAGGGTTTACTTCTATTTTACTCTTAATTAAAGCTGCTCGCTGCCTTCCAGTAATGATAAAAAAAAGAGCAAACAAAAAGGGGGAAGGATTCACTGCAGTCTGAAGAGCACAAGGACAAAAGAAGGCAGATTTAAAGTCCTCTGAGACTGAACTGGGATCTGCTGCTTTGTGGGGCTGATATGTGGGTGACCGCTGAACACACTCACGCCAAAACACACACATACATTCGTCTCAGTATACTGCGAAGATCTAAGCCTGTGAAGACACAATTAAAGTCAGAAAAAGATCCACGGCAATTCAGTTCAAAGAGACGTGTGCTCGACCAATCGGAGCACTACAGGAAGTTGTTGTCAAGTTGTTGAAGGACAGAGCTGTCAATCATTTGCGGTACAACCTACCACAAATGACTGAGAAGTCTTTTCACCGTGATGGGACTGACCCAGCATGCACTGAGGCGCCCTGGACAGGCTTCCAGTTCATCACAGGGTGAGTGGAGACGGACAGACGCTCCGGTTCATCCTGATGGACGAGTTAGCGACGGCGGTCCAGCTGACAGCGAGGGGAGCCTCCTCTGAGACAAGCAGGAAGTGAACCTGGAACACTTCCTGCTGAGACTGTATTATAAACTTAACACTGACCGCCAATGCTGTCTGTGCAGCAGTGCGGTTTAAACCTGTATTTAGATTTTAGATAGATAGATTTTAGATTAACAGGAAATGATAAAAAAAAAAAAAAAAAAAAAAAAAAAAAACCAACAGCATCTAAACAGAATACAAAACTTCAATGTTTTGTATTGGCAGTAGATTTCTCAAGAGAAAATCAAAACATTTGAATCGAAGGTTGATTTCTCTTTAGTCTCAATAAACATTGGGAAAATCACAGACAAGCCAAAGGACGAATATCTCCCGAAAATTCATCACACAGAAGCAGCTGCCCACTAAAAATATCAATAAAAGTCACAACTTGAGATCAACCGTGATGTTTCTTTCAGGTCCGATACTAGTTTAGTAGATTAGTAATCAAGGAGACTGGTTGATATTTGGAACCATAAAAATGAAAATGTCAAATCAACAAGAACCTTTAAATATACTTTCTGTGTTCCTTTTCGTCATTTTCCACTGAACATTCAGCATGCAGGGAACGTAATTATCCAGTTAAACCTTCCTTCAGGTTTAGAGACAACAGAAGGCGAGGAGCAGGTGAATTCAGCGAGAAAGCTGTTTACAGGTATAGATCAGCCTCCAAAAGAAAAGCTGTGTGTGAGCCTTGGGGGAACCCTGGTCCTTTGCACCAGTCTGCTCTGTAAAACCACAAGTTAGTTCAGCAGAAACCCCTAAACCTTGCCCTGGTTTAATCAGTGCTGCAGGAGGCTGTAATGAGCCATCGTGGGACTGGCCTCAGCTTGGTTGGAATGGCCGGGAAAGTTCGCCTGCTCGTCGGCTGACGTACGACCGCGGAGACAAAAAAGCTGTCCTCTGTCTGTACACTGGACACATGTGACCACCACTCCCAGAGATCTTTACCCCCAGCCCAGCAGCAGGAGGCCTGCATGGGGGGAAGTATTGATAAAGAGAGGGGGCAACCAGCCTGGCTGCATCCCACCAGAGACGACCACCAGCTCCTCCAACCTCTCAGATGTCCAATTACTGAACACAACTGATGTATGACACAGAAGAGTTTTATCAACCGGGTCCAACCGCTGACCCCCTTTCCCAAACTAATGTATGTGCCAAGTGGAAATTAGTGCAGAAAAACAAGCAGTGTTGTCTTGGCTTTTAGCTGGACTAGAAACAGTTTTAATGTCACCTGCAGAGCTGTGAGAGGACAAACAGCAAAGTCTACACTTTACAAGATCTTTATAAAATACCACACACAACACAATTTCATACCTGTTTCATACCAGCCAAAGGAAGCTAATTAGATTTGAAGTATTTCCCAACTGTAAATAACAATAATGTCTGATATGAATAATAATATCCAGAGTATAAAATGGCAACTGACAATCACAAAAAGCGGGTAAAAATCTACGTTAGCATTAAGCAGTGCAGCAGGACACAAAGGTACTGAAATAACAACACATTACAGAGAAAAGGTGATTCTGCTGTTCAGTTCAAACACAACTGAAAGAACAGCTGAAACTGAACTCAGCGACAGTCCTCAGACCTGCAGACACCCTCAATCTGACTTGGATTTCTTTTGCTTATACTGAACTACATTTTGAGAATTAAGTGTGTACTTTTACACCACGACTGACTCACTCTGACACAGAACTACACTTTCATAAAAACCTCTGTAAGAAGCTCATTGAATTCTGAGTAATAATCACTCGTTAAAACTTACTGTGGGCTCAGGAAAGAGAAAGGGCTCAGATGAAGACACAGTGAAGAGTTAAGCTTACTACTGGCATTAAACTCATGATTTTAAGTTGTTTTACACTGATATGAAGATGGTGTTTGTGATATCATCAACTGCAGCTCACACCCACTTCTGTGTATCCAGTAATATGTCTTTAAGAGTGCTTTGGTTTGTTTTTCACATGCAGCAGGGTGAATAACAAAGGTCATTTAGAGGAAGACACAAACAAAAATGTCTAACTAAACTCTAATGTGACAGCACTCATTTCTCGTATATTAACAGACACAGTGTTAGTAGATAGTGTGTACTATGCAGCCTCAGTAAACAGTATGGAAGTGGGGCACATAGCCTTAGTCATGACCTTTACTCACAGCAGATATCAAACCACTCAGAAACAGAGCATTTCTCATCACAACAAAGGTGATTAAAGCCATTTTCTTTAAACTGTGACTAGACTCCACATTATCCAATGACAGGAGTTGTCACAGGTAACCTGTGCCAATCACACACCTGTATTCTTCAGACCAAGCTTCCCTTTACAGATCAAACTAAAGCAGCTGTATGTGAACATCAGTCTACAACAGAGTCCTGCACTCACACTTCCTCTTTGCTTTAACGCTGTTAACACGTACACACAACCTGATGAGGTCAAACGCTGTACTTCTGTCTCTGGAAATCTTTCAAGTCAAGCAGCTGTGGTCTTTGCCTCAAGTTAAGACTAGACTGTGAGACTGGTTCTGCAATTTTCACTGCATCATATTCTACATACATTCTTATTTCTATTTTTATTATAATGTTTTGGCCTGTAGAGTACTTATCTTGGTTGGAGCAACTGTAACAAACCCAATTACATCCAGGGATGAATAAAGTATTTCTGATTCTGATTCTGATTAAACGTATGAGACCAGAACCACAACTGTGTTACTCCAGGAATGGAATAAATGGAAGAGTTAAATGCACAAGTCGACCGTAGAGATGAATCCACACCCTGATGGATGACGATCTGCTTTAAGAAACAAATTAAGACTGCTGAAAAACAATACACGGAGAAGAGAAACAACTGGTCTCCACCTGATAAGTCAGTAAAAACTGAAGCCATGATGCAACAGAGAGCAAGTGGAGCAGAGTGAAAAAGAATCAATGAATCCATTCTTGTTCAAGGACCAAAAACCCACCTATCAAGGATAAAAGTAGTCGATGTAGATGTTACAGAGGAGAGAGACCTTGATACTGAATCGGAATATATGAGGAAGAGAGCAAAACTGCATTTCATCTGGTCTGCAGTTCTCCTGTTATTTTTGTTTTCTAATCATTCCTCGTTTGCATTTCCATGTCAGCTCCAGAGAGCAGCCTGTTCCCCCTCCTCTGATAAACACTGGCTGTTTTCTGGAGCAAAACAGGGTGTTATTAAAACGTGTTCTCATTCACAACATGGATGCTGGAGACAGACTGCACTCCATATTCAAAGCTCAGCTCCAAATTAAAATCCTTCCACTGAGCAGCTTTTACTTACATTTTCTTTCTCTCAGCTACAGGAGACAAATAAAACTTCCATCTACAGGCCCCAAACTGTGACCATGAAATGACCTCCAGGCTTTATTTCAGCCACATTCTTCTCAGTCCTGCTAATAAACAAAGTGCAGTTATCCCATCATACCTTCTCACTCGCTCTCTTAGCAGCTTGAAGTTCAAGCCGAGTTTATTTCTGTGCACAGCAAATGTTGACACAGCTTCAAAGTGTGCTTAGTTTTAACCATCATGAAATCTCCACTGGAACGGCCCTGCGTGGATGTGGACTTTAATTCGGTTTAAAAGAAAAACAGCTGTTCATATGTGAGCAGAGGAAAAGTAAAGGTCACATTTTGTTTATTCACATTACTGAATAAGCAGGATAAAAAATCAGTAGAGAGTGTTGTGATTAAAAACATCGCTGTGCACTGCTGACTGGGCTTTCTGTCTCTCTTTTCCCGGCCACCCCTCCCCCCCTCCAAACCAAAAACAGCATCAAAGCAATCAAAATGGTAATGTTAGGCATGAATGGGGCCCATCCCCCTCCTCCTCCACCTCCTGCACGAAACTCTGCAGACTTTTTTCCTCTCCATGTTAGAGGGGGGAAGCAACCACCCCTTTTCTGTCTCAAAATGGAAGCTTCCACTACCAAACAGAAAGAAGAAGAGGAGGAAAGAAAACACACACACTACAACACAAACAACCAGGGTTTAGATCCAGGACTCGGGCCAGCATCATAACTAGGAACTGGATTAACAACTGGATGTCTTGTTATTGTGTTGCTATGTGTCCTTTTACATACAGCAAGTTTAACGCAACAAATCGAGGCGCTGCTCCAAGTGCTTAGAAACCGCATTCCACTGGAAATAGGATCGATTAAAGTCGGGCAGAGGCAAGACGGGCCCCAAACAATTCAAATAAAACACAAGACAGCGAGTGGCTGAATAAAAATCGGCCCATTTTCCCTGAAGTCTTCTTCTTCTTGCTAATGTGGGGAAGTTGTGTGCACTGCTGTCGGGCTGGGACCGACCGGCGGGGCGGTGCAGCAGGAGCTGGAGCAGCCGCAGGAACTGGCCGCGGTGCTGAACACTGCTGCTGTCTCTCTCAGCATCCATCCAGACCTGCTCCTGCCCGGCCGACCGCCTAGCTCCGACACTTGCCTCAAAGTTAATATAGGACACCGTTTGCTAGCCATTAACATAGTAGAAAAGTGAAAGCGTAATCGTGGGCGAATCAAATGCACCGCTGTGGTCATGTGACCGACAAGAAATAATACCACCAGACTAAGTATAAAGTAACAAAACCGGGGTGTTTAATGGCGTCCAAGGCGTTGAAAGGCAACTCCGGGGTGAGACTAACTGTTAGTTTAACCGGCAGAACTTCAAAAACGACGTGTCCAAAAAGTCTAAGCCAGTCAGTTAGCTAAGCTGCTCCTTTATTAGCCTCTGCCGTTACTCTCCAGAAACATGTCGACCTACTCAAAATGGACGCTAAAAATTTTCAGAATTACACAACTTTGAGTGCCGAGACAAGAACCGTAAGAGGTTCCGCTAGCTGTGTTACCCATCAGAACACAATAAAAAGGTTTTCAATAGTCTACTTTCACACCCACCATGTTGTTATGGCTAGTTGTAACGGGAGACAATCTTCCACAATGGTTACAGAAATGGCAAAACAATCCTCAAAGCCTAACAGACGAAATACATCGGAGCTTACTTGTTTATCGCTTAGGGTTGTTATTCTTGTTTGCCTGTCGTGCAGCTGTCTCTTAAGCTCTCCATCCTACAATTGAACAAAAACATCGTAAGTGTAAATCATCTTTTTTGACACAACAATGAAACTTCACATCACATATGACAGGATTTGTTTTTTCGGCAAAGTCACGATGGGGGCAGCTAAAACTGCCCAAATAAAAAAAGGTAAGGTTGCTAACTAGTAAGCTAGTGATGTTAACCGAAAAGAGGAGCAGATTTATGCTGATAAAGTTTCTCGCACACTCCCCAATTCGCCTGCCCGGATCGTATAGCAAAGAAGCTTTCGGGAAAATACAACGTTTACCTGTGGGTCTTGCTTCATCTGTGCAACTAGTTTGTGAACGATCGAGGAGTGAAATGGGAATTACAAAAGTGTCTCAAGTTAGTATGTAAGGGAGGAACAAAGCGGTGATGATAGCCACAGCGACTCAGTTTCTTGCACCTCATAAATATTCAGGTCGCGTCCTGATCGCCACACAGCACCACCGCATTATCACTCAAAATTCATGTTGCTCGGAGAAAAGACCAACGACAATTACCAAAAGTACTGTCAAAAGTGCACTTAATCTGACTTGGAAGTGGACGTTGTGTCGCCAGTAGACAATACAAACGAAACGTCGCATAGTTGCTCCTTCGGAGTGTTAACCTCTCATCCCTTCAGATTTTTCCCCTCCTGCTCTCACTTGCTCATAACACCAATAAGGGTAGAATAACACGATGTTTCGTTTACCTGATGACATTGGATTTCTACTTTCAACGCCTCTTGTAGGCCTTGTAGTTCCATGTTCCGACCAGAAAAGCACTTTTCTCCCACTTTCGACGCGGCCGAGACGAAGTTTAAGTGAATTAAAGATTTTTTAAAGCGACAATAACAATTGAAAGAAGAACTACTCAGGCTGCACAGCAAGTTCTCGCTTCTTTTACAGGCTAGGACTCATCACCCACTTTCCGCCCGTCTTCAAAAGTGCTCCAAACCCGGCACAAAGAGCTCATGCCCCGGACGGGTCCTCTCAAGATTACGGCCGAACGTCGAGGGGTCCGACGGGGAAGCGGGTTAGCTTTTCTTTCGATAATTTTAAGTTGAAAAACGGGAACTATATTTTGTCCGAGTCCGCGGCTTGATTTCACTTTGCCTGGGGAAAAGTTGCGCTTCGGCTGTCAATGGTAATTCTGAAGTTCCCGGATGGAGCAGAACGAGCAGCCCCCCCCCCCCCTCCACACACACATATACACACAGATCGGACATGCGCAGTGGGGCACAACTGCTTGAACACTGTGAAGAGCATTTCTGATAAAACTCATGTCTTCGGCCCATGTTCAAACTATGGAATTATAGAGATAGAAAATAACTTGAAGCATCCACCAAAACCAGACTCACTTATTATTTTAGATTCATTTATAGTATAAGGAGTCATAAAATACCAACCACATGTTCTAACTGCTAAAGTACCTTATCAAAATGTTGTTATGTTTTGTTTGTTTTATTTTTTACTTAACAAATATTGCTTTTAACACAGAGGAGCACAGTAAATTGGCCCACTCAGACTGCTGCACTTGTCTGCTCTGAACTTGAGAGCTCTGACTCAAAAGAAAAAGCATTGTTTGTTTCCTGTAGGAACAATGCAGCTCTCCAGAGGTCCAAAACAGCAAGAATCACATCATGTGCTGATGTTTTGGAGTGAATTGTGTTTGCAATCAATGGGCAGACAACTTAAAATAGCCTGTTCTTCCCTTTTAACAAGATATAAATTGCCATGTTGTATATGTTCCTGTATCTCTAGTCTTGCAATGAAAAATACACCTTTACCCAACAGAAACCTTTACAGAACTAACAGCTAATGGTTGCATGCTGTACAAGCCATATCTGGGTATTTCCATTTCACCTTTGTTCCCATCTTATTTTTAATAATAAAACAGACTTTAAAATTATATTGTGAACATATTATAACAAGCTTCGGTCTGTAATTTCCAGTGTCCAAATCTTAAATCATGATTGTCAATATGATCAATGCTTTTTCTTTCCACTGTAAAGTGGATTTATCTTATTTTACATATGCTTGTCATCATCAAATGAAAAATAATTTGGCTGTTGTAAACCATTTTCATTTTGATTAATGTTCTAGATTATCATTTTGTTCAGTCTATATTGTGAAATGGTTTAAAATGCTTATTTTTCTTAACTGTAGTGTGTTATAATGAAGATGACCCGTAGTTTATCCACCCATTCATTTGCATTAAGGTTACAAACTTGTAATATAAGTTCAGGTTTTTCTTAAACTACTTTCAAAAGTTATTTACCTCCAAATAACCAAAAAAGACTTACAATTATTCATCCACGATCAATTCCAGCATTTACAACAAGAGCAAATAAATGGCAGCAGCATCTACAGCTACAGTCACAAGTAAGTGAGACAGACAAGGAGAATGTGGGGGATTAGAGAATATAAAATATGTCGATACACATGAAGCCTCCAGCCAAATCTACCCCTGTGTAGTTTTGCCTCGTCAAACACAAAGAGGACAAATGTGGCAGTTTGTTCTCAGAAATCCAACCTCTTTTCCCCCATTTCTGTCAGCCTGACCTCCTCCCCCTTCTCTTCCTCCTCCTCCTTCCGCTCTTTGGACACAAGCCGAGCCGCTATTGGTCCAAGGCGCTGGTTCGGTGCGCGAGGGACGAGGGGGCGGGAAGGGCAGGCCAATCAGGAGTTACAAGCGCGAATGGACAGCACCGAGAACCAATTGGTACAAGCGGGGACTATGGGAGGGGCGGAGTAGCACGCGTGAGTATGTGATCGGAGAGTTGATGAGGAGCAGTGATGGCAGTTAGTGTTCGACTTTATTGTTAACTCGACAGCGCATAACTTTACGTTTTAAGCCGAATTAATGCCAAAATGAACACAAACGCTGGCTAAGTGTGTGTCTTGTAATGTGTTATGTTAGAATAGCAGCCAGCACTCTGAGGGATGTAAGACAGAGTAGCACCATGGACAGAGGAAGCAGCTCGAGGGACTGAGAAACGGACATTACAATTCTTTCGACGCCTCTGTGAAGCCATCTATTCATGTCGGCAGCCCCACTAGGCTCGAGCTACACTCCTCCGTGTTTATTAACACAACTCTTAGTTCCGAGGAGAAAATCCCCAAACCAACATCCACAGAACAGGCCTAAATTCTACATGAAACGTTACAGTAAAGTTATAGTTTGTAGTCAGCTTGCAGCGTTGACAGAAAGTAGTGCCGCCCCGCCCCCCGCCCGCCCGCCCGATGATACCCTCCCCCACCCCGCCAGGTCTGCTGCTACATCAGCTGCTACTTTTCATTTCACGGCTCAGCGGTGAAACTCTTGAAGTCTTCTCTGTGGTGGCTTTCGATTCCAAGCTGCTCCTGGTTTTTAAGCTCTGCTCGCGCTGAATATACACAGACTTCAGATATACTGTAGCTGCCGCTGTCCCCATGTTAGTGTTGGTAGGCTTTAATATTCTCTGGCTGTTTGTCTCCAGGCGCGTAGTCACATTTTTAGAAATACTGAGGTCAACCCCAGCCCCCCCCTGTTGTTGGGGGGACTGATATATTTTTTGTTTCACATTTTTACCTACAAGAACCACAAAATGGCCTGCATGTCTGTTTTTGCCAATATAAGCCTTACCGACTAAAGCTGTTTTTGCTCCACTGCCAGTCCATAGATTTGACCTGACCACCTGAACATACCTGTCATATATAATTTCTAACAGCTTCCACTCTTCTGGCTTTAGTCTTTCTACCAAAGTGTCCTTCAAATGTCAAGATATGAATGAACAAGCAGATATATCATCCATGAAGCCATGTAAAACCAGCAAGCAAAGTCCCCTGAGAGAAATTTATATATCTCTCATATGTGAATTATTTCTGCCTGAAAGACATCTGAAATGACAATAAGAAAAAAGTAGTAATACTGTATCACAGAAGTAATCTGTTACATGTAAAAGTGCTGCATTCCATATGTTACTTATGTAAAACTATCAGTCACAAAATATACTTACCAAAAGGCCAAAAGTAAATACCAAAAGTAAAAGTTTCACACTGATGTATTTTATAATATTGAATTTCTGATTAATTAATGTGTTTATCAATAATATAGCAGCTGACTTATACTTATTTTAGTTTTTATCCTATTTTTATATTTTTCACTTTCTTTCTTGGTCGGGAAAATTGCAAGTGCAATGTCTGTACAACAAAGAATTTTCCCTAAGGGATAAATAAAGGAATTATGTTTCTGATATACTTTGTACTTCTTGGTATGATAATACATCTTACTTTATTTGTTGAATATATATTTTGTAGGAATAATCTGAGTCTGCAACTAAAGTTGTCATCTACAAGCAGTGGAGTAAAAATTACCTTCTCACTCTCAGAGATATAGCGAGAAACTGAAATACTCCCGTAAGGCCCAAATAGGCTTACCTCACAACTGTACTAAGTACAACACTTGAGTAAATTTAATGGCCACCACTGCAAGACAGTCAGAATTAACTGAAAAGTAAGTCAGAAGAAGTTGACATTTATATCGCATCATACCAGTCCTTAAAGCGCTCGAGCATATGAACATCTGCAAGTCCATGACAGCTGGACAAACTGAAGATCACGTCGTGACGGGATCATGTTGTCGGCTGCTGGTTAAGAGGTCGAGAGTGAAACTGAGCAGACGCAGTGTTTACTGTGAGCAGGCCAGTTACTTTTCCAAAGACCGACTCTGTTTTTAGATGTTAATTTTCAATTGTGTTCATTTAAAGTGTGGTCAGATTAAGATGGGCAGGAACACAAGCAGATTTGATATCAGCTGGACGTTAGATTTATCTTATAGTCCACCTCGGGCCAGGCCTGGGCCGGCCATCTGTCAATACTGGCAAAACTCGGTGAAGGCTGGCTGGTCCTGGATCCAGCCCGGGTCGTCACTCACAGGAAGTGTTCAATGAGGACAACAGAAACCATACAGCAGGCTGCTCAGCTGACTACTGAACACAATGCCAGAGCTTTTATTTTGGTGGCTCGTGATGGAGGACTCAAACAAAAGTCTCAGAAGCACTAACGCCCCTGAATGCAACAGCGCAAAATGAACTACTAACATACAAAAAGCCAAATAGGTTTAAATAATTGTTTCTAATTTAATATCAAAGTGTGAGTCCTTATCAGGCGAAGTGATGTGTCTTTTAGGCTTGAGTTCATTATTTCAGCTGTTTGTAAAATGAATACGGATGAGAGCAAATACTGATCTCTGCTTTATAACACATCGATGACATTGACCAGAGCAAACAGCTCGGAGGTGAATTCATGAATACTGATGAAGTCCTGATGTCAGATCGCATAATGCCAGACGGGGAAGAAGTACTCACTTTACTTAAGTAAAAGTAGCAGTACAACAGAGTAAAAATACAGCATTACAAGTCAATGTTAAAATTTGATTGTGCTGTCAGCTTCATGTAGTAAAAGTACAACACACGGTCCACGTTTTCAGCTGTGTAAAGTTTCCAGTGTGTGGATGGAGGCCACAGCTCTGTATTGTCCTTACTGTGAGCGATGATAAGCCTCAGGGTGAGAGATTAGAAAGTTTTTCATTATTTTGCCTGAGTGTCTTGTGTTGTACACTGCAGTATAATTAAGAGCAGTCAGAAAAGAGCATAGCCTGAAAGATAAATTAATATGAGTTTGTTAATCTTCAAACTCAGCCATTAACCTTCTCATTATTTCATTTACCTGCTGGTGGAAACATGTGCCTCAGACAGCGTTCTAGTGTGTTTGGAGGCCTTAATATGAATGTGTGTGGTGTAAACAGCAGCAGAGGGGCTGACAGTTAAATGTGGCCTAATATCAGCAGAGACACTCCATCACTGAAGTGCTGCTCTGACGTTTTTATTTGGTCCTCCAAATGGATGGTTGGCAAACAGCATCGCACCATACAGACGGCTCATGAGCCAAGAACATATCCTTCACTGCTGATGAAAAGATACACTGACATTTGTAAGGATTGTGTCTTTGGGCTTATGAGAGGTTGACTTAAATGTCAGCCAAGTGCAGTGAGAGAGCTGGCAGCTGAGATCAGAGCAGAGAAGCTGCTGCATTCCTCTACCTACAAAACACAGAGCTGCCATCAGGCTGGCTACTGCTTATACGCTCCGTACATACGGGATATACATGTATACACATACTGCGGTATTGCATTGTGGTCTTATACTTAAGTACTTCTCCCCCCCTGCAGGTGTGCAGAGTATCCATGTTTATTTTGAGCTGACGTGACTGGAAACCCGTGAGAGTCTGTCAGCAAGAAAACACATTAAAAACAATCTGAAACACAACAGAAGCCTTTTAGGATGTAAAATACTGCTGCTCTGCTGACAGTCTAGTATTACAGTGAGTTTTAAAGTAGTACCTGTATTATGTGGCATGTCATTCAGACTCACGACAGAGGCAGCACACTGGGCTCTCTCTCTCTGAGTTAATTGTTGCTCTGCTGAGGCTGTGACCCAGATCTCTCACTCACACTTTCTTTCTCTTCAGCAATAAAAAACACAAGTTTTTCGTGCGAGTGGTCGACTGTGGATACCAGCAGAGCAATTCTGCAGCAGCGGGCACAAAGGAACAGCTATTGAACGAGTCGTATTTGAACAGAAATAAGGCGGCTGCGGTCCCATTCTGCTGTTGTGAATGGGAGGAGGATGCATTGTTCAGCTGGAAGTTGTCATGTGGAGATAATGTGCTGACATAATAATGATTCAGAGTGTTTTTGTGTGTCAGAAACATGCAGCGAAGCAGCGAGGAGGCAGCCGCTCCTGAAGGATATCTCATGTTTGTGCACTCTTTGTTTTGTGGATCTCTTTGAAGAATCACAAAGAGAGAAAAGTCTCGTCATGTACGCGAACATCAGGCAGCGTGCGATTAGGTTTCTCCAAGCTGCAAAGCAACAATTATCAGATCGTTAACATTGAACAGTCGCTTTTGAGTATGTCTGCATTATTACTAACATGACAGGAAAAACTCACCAGGAGGCTAAACTCCAGTGAGAGAAAACCACTAAATGAACACTAAAACCATGGGAAATTTCCATCAAATATAGAAATTAGTGCATGAGGATCAGGTGTTAAATGCTGCTGAAAGAGGTTTTCGAGACACTTTTAATCTTCTCCTTCAGTACACTCGACCCTTGCATGAGGCCAGTCGACAGCTAACAATCAGCCAGACAGTTTCAGCGTGGACAAAAGGAAAAAGTCACTGAAGACATTCAGGAACTCGATCTCACCAGAGCCCTCATTCACACAGCAGCGTCCACCTGGCGACACGCAGCTTTACCGACGTATTTACTATGCTGGATATGACGTACTTTGATGTCATATATGACGTCGCCAATGCCAGGCAGCGAGGTCATTTTTATAACCACCAACGCTGATGTTAGTGAGTTATTGTTGGACAGTTGTGGGTTGCGTTACATGCTGGTGTTATCGTGACACGCTGACAGCTTTAAATTCCCTCAAACTGCAACAGAAACGTCTTTTCTGATCTTTTCAGATCCGTGGCAACAGCCGCTCACTTGTTGTAAGTTTGCAGATTTAACAGGAATGAATTATTAATCAGAGTAATTCGGTCATCTCAGTCTGATTGTTGAACTCCCTTTAGTGTTTGCCAGGCCACTTCATATTAAACCGAACTGACAGTTTGTAATCAGGCGGCTTTAAAGAGTCTGACGGGCGGATTCATTCATCAGATGGATATTTCCCCAGGTGGAGCATCAGCTTCACAGGCAGTTATGAGCTCTGATCCAGAGCAGCAGGGAGGACGAACTCCCCAAAACCAGCAGACAGCGTGCTGTTAATGCAGCATCCAGCGGTGAAACATCAGAGACCACACTTCATATGGCTGCTGCGTCTCAATCGCACGCCACTGATGAACGACTGCACGCCTCATATCGTGGACTCAGTAACCTGCGTCCTGCTCTCCAGGGTTACGAGGTTGGAGTGTGTTCCCAGCATGCACTGAGGCATCTCCACACACTCCACAGCACAGCAGCACACGGGGCGTTTTAACCTGCCGGGGTGGCCGCCTCTCGCCGTCTGCTCTCACACAAACAAAAGACACTGAGACCCGCAGAGACGCAGAGAGTGGACAAACAACATGTCTCGTACAGCCAGCCAGAGACAGTCTGATACAGATTCACTCTCTGGTTTGATTCTTATGAGTCCAAATCCTGCAGCTTCTTGTGATAAAACCAGAAACAGAGCAAGTCAGAAAAAGAAATGAAATGAATAAAACCTTGTAAGAGCAGGAGGAGTAAAGAGGGAGCTTTAGTTCTAATGTGTGTGGTGTTTGTGTTTTGAGCCTGTTGCACATTATGGAGGCATTTCAAGGTGTTAAGCCCTCCTCAGCTGAAGTTCTTTTATAGTAGCACAGGCATGTTTGATGTGAGATGCTTACAGTCAGGTCTCACATAAAGTAAATGAAATGAGTGGTATTGTGAAATGTTGCTGGTTTGGGACTTTTGTTTGAGGGACTGACAGAATGTGGATGTCAACACGTTTTCTGAACTACAGTTGGCAGATTTGTCCTTTGCTGCTCCCTTTAGTACCTTTCTCAGCCACTAGAAGGCATCAGGATGTTTTCTTCCCCCTCAGAGTCCACTCAGAAGTCCAGTTTAAATTCCAGCCCTTTTTTCTCTCAGAGAAAACAGTTAATTTTGATTCTAAAAACTGTCCTCTCACCTTTATTTTAAATGGATGCAGCATTTTGGGTCGTTAAGGACATCAGTTCTGCTTCCTTTTAATTTGTCACTGCACTAATTGCTGTCCACATAACCGGTCAATTAATTCAGCCTAATTACAGCTCCATTTGCAAAAGACTAATTGACACATAGATCTGTCTGTTGAACGGGCAATTAGAGATGAGATGCATGAAATACTGCATGCATGAAATAAAATCGTGACAGGATCCTAACAATTTAATCAAATATAATAATTAATTAGAAGCAGGAAACTGAGTGCAGGTCTACAACCACAAAATGAGATTATTGTTAGAAGTGCTTGTTTTTATGCAAACCAAACAACCAATAAAATATTTCACATCAAATCTCAGACAGACCAGACTCCATTCAGGAAAGAAGCAATTTTCAGTTTTACTTTCTTTATGTTAGAGAGTTTTTCTTTAAATTCTACAGGAAAATGATTCGTTCATTTGTTCAATCAATCTTATTTGTTCTTATCTTATTTTCAGAGAATAAATAAATCAGTAAATAAACAAGAATATGAATACATGTACAGGATGTAAATAAATGAATAAATTAATGAATAAAATAAACAAGTGACTAGAGAAATTAATGAATTAATGCAGAACCCCAGTGTGTTCTTGTATTCATTTTACACTCGGCGTCCCCTCAGCTCTGTGTGGATGTTGGTGAGATCTGGATCGGCCCCTGTGTTGTCCGTGGCCCTCTGTCGTTCCCTCATCTCACCTCATTTGCAGTAATCGCTGATGTTCAACATCCCCTCGTGTCCGCTGATCAATAGCTTATCAGCCCTCTCGGGGGAGACGCCTGCTTTGATTCTGCTCACAGCTCTGAAGTTTGGTTCCATACGAATGAGCCCCGCTGAGCTCCGAGGACCCGCCTCCTGCTCCCGGCATCAGTGGACCCCTACTGAGAGGGGCCCCCTTCACTGAGCTGAGGGGCCTCCTGTCTTATCATTAACTGCAATTCAGTCGGCACAGCAGGAAGCATCTGAAGATGATGGTGTGGAGACACAAAGTGGAGACAAACCTGCTCAGGAGTGACAGAAAGCTGTTGTTAGGGTCATTCTGGATAAAGATGTTTAGATGCAGCAATTAGCTGGGTCAGTGTTTGTCTATAAAATGTCAGAAAGAGCGTCTCCACGAGCCTGAGGTCACTGACATCTACAGTAGACCTACATCCTCCTAAAATCCAGCCTGGTGTCCGGGGAGCTCCAGGGATTTATGTCTCATGTTTCAATGTGTGACGTGTTTGTCGTGAGGCAAAGACTGAGGAGGTTTGATTAACGTTAGCTTTTAGCCGTTTCTGTAGTCTTTACTGTGTTGCCTGACTGTAGTGTTTTTGCAATAACCACTGCAGTTGCAGCCTGCAGATGCTTTTTAAAAAACGAATTTACTCCAGTTTTTCATCAAAGCTCTCGTCAGGTTAGTTTTAGAGTTTACAGCAAGTGAGTACTCAGTGTACTTGTACTCAACACTGTACTTAGTGTTGAGCTGATGTCACTTTTCCCTCCTTTAACTTCTTACACGATATTGGGATTATTAATCTGTTCTCTCTCTCTGGATTGATTGTGTTTATTTCTCTTTTCAGACTTTAATTTGTGCAAAATGATCCCTCTGTACTCTTTCTTCTCTTTCAATAACAATCTCCTTGCTTCCTTTCTTCACCTTTTTTTAAAATGCTGGATTTGATACTCATCTTTAAAAACAGCTCCCATCAGTCAGAGTTGTGCTGCCTCTCAGCCTCACATGTTGGCTGGCTTCTGCCTTCTACATTATACAGGTTTTCTCTTTTTTCTACTGCCAAGTCTTTCCATTTTCTCCTCGCCAGCTGGTCAAGGGTCTCCTGCTGCCGCCAGGGCCCACAGCTCACTTCCTACTTTCCCCAGCACCTGTTCCTATTTGGCAAAGCCGACCGGGATCCTGAAAGCTTGGAGACGAGCCATCTGCTGCCCGGCTCTGCACCATTTTACCCCCGATCCCCCGAGTCTCTGCATGCATCCTGACTTCTTCTGGTTTTTTTTCCAGCTCTGAACCACACAGCACCGCTGAAACATGGAGTAAGAGCTGAAATGGATTGGCTGGCAAATCCCAAAGTCACCATTTAGTTGAAGGGAAAGGCTGTGCGGTTAAACCAAAGCAGAACACGTGTAGCAGCGCTCATTTACCTCACGCAGGTGGTGTGACTGATAACTGTCATCTCCAAGCCTCAAAGTTATTCTGACCTTCACGGTTTATTTCCAACGCCTCGCCCTTACAGACAAAGTGTAAGGTCCTGAGTACAGGGATAAGTTTAAATTCAGGGAGCAGATTATGCACTTATTGGTATTTGAAGTGTAACATAATGCCTGGAATCAAACGTATCACCAATTTATTTATTTATTTATTTATTTATTATTTTATTTTATTTATAATTATTTCATTTGCATTTTTCAGTGTAAAAAAGTCAGAAGCTTACTTCCTTGATTAAAGGTACGGTTTGGAGGATGTGGCTAGAATTCTATTTTAAAACATCCAAAAAACTAACATCATCAACAGAAGGTGAAAAACAGCAGTGTTGACGTTATGTCAGAGACGCCTCTATGTTGTGGAGCACTGATATCAGCTGAAGTTAGCATGCTAACCAGCTAGCCCTGGCCCGTCCTGTTTGTGGTGGAGTAAATAAATTAAATAAACTTTATTTACACAGCAGAATAAAGTTGCAAAGTGCTTTACGTTGTTGCACCACGGTTAAAGATGAAGTTTTCTCGTGCATTCGGGGAAAAGAAGCTGTCAGTCGTTATGGACTACAAATCCCACGGGAACGCAACGTCTGCTGCGCATGAGCAAATAAGTGGGGCGCGCGAACCCATGCGGGTACACTGCTATGTAAAATGGCGGCGTGAGAGAGGCTCGTTCAAAACACAGTGAGTTACCTGAGAAGGTGGTTAGCAAACATCTCTGAAACGGTCTGCGATACGTGGCGCTGTCAGACAATCACTCAGAGGCAGAGGTTGGAATTTAAATTACAGAAAAGGTACGTCAACTTTAAACTCATTCACATCCATCCGTATGAGGAGCGAATGTTATCTTTGAAGCTGTATTGAACATGACGTTAGCTGCTAGCTGCTAACGTGTGGGCCCGGTCAGAGTTAATGCCGTGAACCTGCTGTTAGCCCACCGGCTACCACACCGAGGGTGGATTTTAAATACATCAGTGAACATATTAATAGACCCGCACAGTTAAGATGTGACTATTTTACCCTATTAAGCCCTATTCTGACTGAAACGTTGCGGTTACTTAACTATGATCTTCCTTGAGTTGAGGAAATGATGCTTGTTAGCCTGGTAAGACGAGCTAACTAAGTTAAGCTAGTTAAGTCTTACCGGACTACGTGACCGATTGGTATGTCTTTCGAGTCGGTTCTTTAAATATCTACAGGTTAAGTGAGTGGAAGGTGTGTGTTAATGAATTGGACTAATGTTAAGTTACACACCGGTATTCAAAGTTCATTGCTCCATAGTGTTCTTACAACACACCGACGCTGAAGTGCACTGATGCGTTCACGGGCAGGATGTTTCTAAAGCTAAGATTATTTAATCGCTGAAGTATTAATTACTTCCACTGCTAGCGTTTAGTTTGTTAGTTACCGGACTGGGTCAGTGTGCAGTTCATTGGGTTGTCGTCTGCTTCAGATGTGACTTTGACTCTCACAGACTTTAACCTGTTTGATTTCTTAGCTTGTAAAGGTTTCTGATGTGCTTTGATGCTAACCTGCTTCATTTGTTTTCTGGTTGTCTGACTGTTTTTTTCAGTTGCTTCAGCCTTCAGAAAATAGTGTAAAGGTGACAAACTTAAATGTGTTGTTCTGTACAAGCAACTCAAAGTTATTAGTGCTGAGTTTTACCATACCGTGTCTTTGTTTAAATGATTGTCGTAATTTTATTTTGTGAACATCTGCATTACGCAGTCCTGTCCACTGCTGATCCATTTAGATAAGATGACCCCACTGTGTCCATGTCTCTGCTGTGTGTGTGTGTGTGTGTGTGTGTCAGAGCAGGAGGGATGGCGAAGAGGATCGCTGATAAGGAGCTGACGGACAGGAACTGGGATCAGGAGGAGGAGGGAGAGGAGGTGAGTCAGACTGATGTTGGGATGATCAGAACCTGCTGAAATCACCCGGAGGCAGCGGGCAGCGAGCTGTGCAGAGACGCTGTCGTAGCTCTTTGTTTGGCCTTTGGGCTGCAGCCTGACTGATGAACCTGTGAATGTTGTCCTCCATCAGGCTGGGACGTTTTCTGTTGCAAGTGAAGATGTGTTGAAGAACCGGGCGATTAAAAAGGCCAAACGCAGAAATCTTGGAGGAGAGGTAAAACCTCCAATGACAGAGTTTTAAATCAACTTATGAATGTATCATTAGTATAACAAACAGCCTACATGTACATCTGCTTCCTGTGCTGCTGAACTGATTATCAGAATGATTTTTAGATAATAATTTCTTAATGTTTTATTTCAGAGTGAGGGCGGTGGAGCCTTCAAAGGTTTCAAAGGCTTTTCTCTGAACATGTCGGCAGCAGGCGGAGCCTCGATTCCTGCACCGTTTTCTGGTTTTGGGAACAGCGGAGGCTTCAAGGGCCTCAGTAGCCTGACCAACGGAAACAGCATCACTCCATCATTCGGAGGTTTCTCATCCCCTCCTGCTGCAACGTCCTCTGCTGCACCAGGTGAGGAGACGGCTGCCGGCCCTCAGAGCGAACCCGCTGGTTGTTGGCTGAGGTCTAGCTTCAGTGTGAATGGAGTCAGAGGTCTGGTTTTGGTTCGTCAACAGGGAGCCTGCTGGGCTGCACAGGTTGGATGGTTGTCGGTTACACTCAGGCTGCTGTGGTCACGTCAGAATGTGGTAATCAACCAGTCAACCTGCTGAGGTGTGACATGAAGGGTGGGAGAGTGTGTGTGTGTGTGTGGACGTGGTTTCCTGTAGTTGTGTGAGCAAAAATCTGTTTCCACATCCCACCTTACTTATGGGGACAAAACTCAAGTCCCCTCAACGTAAATCATTAAATGTTAGGGTGAAGCATTACTTTAAGGTTAATGTAAGGTTAGGATCAAGTAATGTTTATTGTTATGGTCAGGTGGTGGCTAAGCCTCCGGGAAATGAATAGAAGTCTATGTAATGTCCCCAGAAGTGATGGAAATGTGTGTGTGTGTGTGTGGGTGCATGCGTGCGTCGATGACAAATAACTCATGTTTTCATCAGTATGTACAATAGTAAAAGACTGTCTGGGTTGTCATGGGGCTATTTTTATATTTTCATAAACGTGCAGGTGTACAGCACACACCTGAGACATAACAGGCTCCCGTTTCTAATGTGAATCAGGTGGCCTCAGGTCGGCGCTGAGACTTGTTTTCTTGTCTGATGTGAGAGGAATTTACAGTCAGGTGCTCCACCTCCTGATCACAAGTCAGACGTGAAACCTGCTCTGTTCAGGTGTAAATGAAGGCACCAAACAATATTTTACATTTGACTTTATAAAAAGAAATATTTCAGATTGACAGATTTGTTGTTGTTATTTTCTCTTCTTGGCTTTTTGTTTCTGTGGCTCAAAGAAAATCATCTTGTGTTATTTGTGAGTCACGATTTTACTGGACTTTGCACTTCGGTCTCACTGTGGGATGATGATGATGATGATGTCGTCATTTTTATTTCCGGAACAAACATGCATGTGGAGAATTGAAGCCGCGCTCCGGGTCGTCTCTGTAGCACCGCAGTGATTCGTTCATGTGTTGTGACACGTCTTCCTGTCTGAGCCGAGTTTCAGGGCCGGAGCTGAGCTGACCTGAGCTGTTTGAGTCGTCTCTGCCTGTAGACCAGGATGTGCACACCATTAACAGGAACATTAGAGTGACAGTAATGTCTTCCTTTGCATACATGTGCTGGCTCTTCTCTCTGCATTCACAATGCATCACTGCTGGACTGTGACCTGATTTCAGATCAGTTGAATATTCTTCTCCTGACTCGTGGAAAAGGTCCTGAAATCATCTTCACTGGTTTCAGTCGACTGTTGATGCGTAATGGAGTTGAAAAGCTGCTCCTTTGTTTGGTATCAGAGTGTAATGGAGCTGAATCAGCTGTGTGTGTGTGTGTGTGTGTGTGTGTGGCTGCAGGGCAGGATGAGTGGGGGAGGGGTCTGTCAGCCTCATCCAGCTGCTGTCACACTAACGTTTCTCCCTCCGTCGTCTCAGGGCTAACGTTCAACGGCCCCGCCTCCGCCAAGCCCACCGCTGACATCACCTCCAAGCAGACCAATGGCTCCACCCCGAGCCCGACTCAAAGCTCGGGCTCCTGCAGCAGCAACAAGGAGTACAGCCGGCAGCTCACCGCTCTCAACTGCTCGGTGCGGGACTGGATCACCAAGCACGTCAACGACAACCCTCTGTGCGATCTGAACCCCATCTTCAGGGATTACGAGCGGCACCTGGCCAGCATCGAGCGGCAGTATGGAGGCGGCTCTGCTGACGGAGGCTCAGAGGAGAAGAAGCAGGGAGGGATGCTGCCAACCACAGCCTCCCCTCCTCCACCTGCCTCCTCATCTTCCTCCTCGGCGGCTCCAGCTCCAGCTGCCGCTTTGTTCTCCTTTGGCAAAAATCCGACAGAAGACTCGGCTCGGGACAAAAGCACCGTCGGCGTCACGTTTAACTTCGGGCAGAAGGTGGACAGCTCGGTCCTCGGCTCCTTAGGGTCCAAAACGACTCCCCCCAGCTTCTCCTTCTCCTCCTCCGGTGACTCCTCCAGCCAGACCTCCCTGTTTGGAGCTCCTGGATCTGCTGCACCGCTGTCCTTCAGCGGGACAAAGTCCGAGGACGCCCGGCCTGCAGGTCAGGAAATGATTAAAGTCCTGAGAGACGCCCGTCGGTCATCTTTTATTCTTCAAAGATTGAATATCCTGTCATTATCAGTAAATCTGCTAACGAACACTCTGATTAATCGATTTAGGACAGAAAATTCATCTGCAACTGCTCCGATAATCGATGAGTCGTTTTAGTCAAATGTTTGGTGGCTGCAGGTTCGAAATATGAGGACTTTGTTTCCTGTTTGAGTTCTGGACTGTCGGTCGGACAAATCGAACAGTTTAAAGATGTCACGTGATGAGCTGTGCGTCGCTCCGTCAGTCGAGAACACAATAGTCAGATAATTAAGATAAACGTTCAGTCCAGAGCTGCAGCCGCTGGGCACCAGCTTGCTAATGAAAACTCTTCAGTGTGTCTCGTATCAACTGTTTGGAGCTGTGGCTTGTGTTTCACAGATCATTTGATTAATCCAGAAAAGCGATCAGCAGAAGAACTGAAAGCCTGAAAGAAGTTTCTCAGTTTGTGTCGTGCTGTGTGAAGCGACAGCCATTCAGTGAGGGGAAACAGGAAATGAGAAAATCTTCACATTTGAGGAGTTTTTGTTTGTCTTTCTGAAGCGCTCGATCGGTTCGGATGAGTTTTCTGTCCATCGACTGACGCCTTTAATGAAGCTTCAGTTTGCTTTGATATGAAGCTGATATTTCCATATCCATCCATCTGTTGAAAAACACCAGAATACAGTTTAAAATGGCCGACGCAACAAAACAGCAGTCGGATACTTAAAGGGACAGTTCACCCCGTAATCAAAACCGCATTTTTCCTGTTTAGCTGCTCGTCTCGACTGTCGACACAGAAGAGGACAGACGATTTGGTTTTGGGGTGAACTGTCCCTTTAAAGATGATCACAGAAGACGAAAAACATACTCAGAAAATATTCCCACACCCAGTGATGAATCAGCAGATTCCAGCCTGCTCATCTTGTGTTTTTTCTTGTTTTAGACGAAAACGGAGACGAAGAGTCGGAGGAGCCGCCCAAACCGGAGGTGAAGGAGGTGAAGGAGGAAGACGCCTTCTACTCCAAGAAGTACGTCTGGTCGTTTATCAGCCACGTTTTCATGGTTTAAATCCAGTCGTGTCACAGTGAGGTCATCTGTCATCGACACACAGTCTTTATCACTTTTAAAGGATAAACGCGTGTCTTTGTTTTATAAGAGAGGGCGTTTCTCACTGTCACAGGAAAAAAGCTGACAGGATTTTATTTTGAAGAAACGTATGGCAGGTCCTGTGCTGCGTGTTAATCACATCAGGACCTCTCAGTCTTCTGACCACATCAGGTGGATGAGCTTCTGCTTTCTGCTCACCAGATTGCATTCAGAAAACAGGAGATTTTAGCTGTCAGGCTGAAACGTGATCCACACGTCCGTCGATGCCGGAGTTTGTTCTGCTCTGTGATCGGGTCTGTTTATGAGGCGTTTCCTGTACGTGTTCACCCACAGACTGTCTCTTTGTGTCAGGTGCAAACTGTTCTACAAGAAGGACTCGGAGTTCAAAGAGAAAGGAGTGGGAACGCTGCACCTCAAACACACCACCGAGGGCAAGACTCAGATGATCATTCGTGCCGACACCAACCTGGGTAAACAAACAAACAAACAAACAAAGTGCAGACAAAATGCAGACGTTCAGTGTTTCAAAGAGCAGACTGTTTGAGGAACAGGTTTCCATTCAGGCTGTGCTGTGGTCAAACGGCGCCACCTGCTGGTCACACACAAGAACGGCTGCTTCATCACAGTCTTCAAATGTGGTTCAGTTATGCGAGTGAACAGATTTCTGAAACTTGAATGTTTTTCCTATCTGAGGGGACTTCCTGTCGTCCAGCAGGGACAGTATTTTCATAGTTTGGACATCAAGCCTGACCGAGCGTCAGAATGGGGTTCGCTTTGACGTTCTACAGGCTGAATGATCAGCCATTTGAAGGTCATTTTTAGCAGAAATCAACTTGAACTCGATGTCCCTCTTCCTCCTCCTCAGGAAACATCCTGCTGAACGTCATCGTGCAGTCGTCCATGCCGTGCTCTCGGGTGGGGAAGAACAACGTGATGGTGGTGTGCGTCCCCAACCCGCCCATCGACGACAAGAACCCCGGCGGCCCCGTCCCCCTGCTCGTCCGAGTCAAGACCGCCGAGGACGCCGACGAGCTCCACAAGACGCTGGAGGAGAAGAAAGGCTGAAGCTTTAGCGGAGTCGTCCTCAGACTCCCCGACCTCATCACGTGAACTCGTCTGTGCTGAATCATCCTGGTAGATCACGCTTCCCTCAGTCCCTCACGATAAATTGGTTGTCATACTGTGAAATCTTTTTGTTAGTTTTGAATCACTCGGCTACATTCCTCCCGGTTCGACGCTGCTGCTGTTTTATTAGAGAAACTGAACCATGAATCTTATCAGCCTCACTGTTTGATTTTACTGTTTTAATTTGATCGAGTGACTGAAAGTGTGAATCCAGATGAACGTCTACGATCCTGACCACTCAGCCGTTTTGGGGAAGCCTCCAAACAAAAGTCCAGTTGATTTGGTTTTACAAATTAAATACTTGCAGTAACAGTTAATTTTTGAAGCAAACGTGTCGAGGATTGAGTGTCTGCTGAGTGTCGTTTTTTTTCTTCTTTGCTCTGGAAACTATTTATTGTGTCCGACGGCAGGATTTGAACCTTGTGTGAATGTTTCCCCTGAAGAGCTTCTGAAAACTGTGGAAGTGTGAAACAGACCAGTTCTTTTAGTTTCTGTAAACACGTTTTCCAAGTGTCCTTTGTGTGGCCTTCGGTTCGGCCTTCGAGATGAGGCATGCTGTCATCGTCTGAGAACATTTGTAAAGACATTTATTGGAGAATAAAAGGAAACAAACCACCACGCCTGCTGCTTTTAATTCTTCTCATGCTCACTGCTGATGGTCAGGAAAGATCCTCTGGGTGGATGATCTGACTTTAATGTCAGGCAGGGGGCGCTCTAACGCTCGCAGCCACAGTGACCCTCACTGTCAGCTTTAAAGGGTTTAAGGGACAATTGATTTGGGATGTCTGAGCTTCTGTGGTCATTTCATGTGTTTTCACGTTCTAAAATGAGCTTCATCTGCTTTGTGGAGGGAGGAACTTCACTTCCATAGCAGTGAAGTTTGTCCTGAAGGTGGTGGGAAAAACCAGGACCAAAGATTTTCTCCAAATGAAATAAAGTAACTGCACCTCTTAAACAAATAAACTTTCTTACGCTGTAGCATCAAATATGATGGAAACAGAAATCAGGACCAAAGTCAGGTTTTCTAGTTGTGTATTTCAATAAACAAATACAGGAAAACGTACGCACAGTCTGTAAAGCAACAGAACGTGATGGCTGAATACATGCACATTAACTGTGTGTGTGTGTGTGTGTGTGTGTGTGTGAGCAGTTCACTGATGTAAGAACACGTCGACAAAAAGTTTAACAAACTGGTTTCAAAAAGGTTCTAAAAGCGTTTTACAGTGCAAACCGTCTGCTCGGATCAAATGCTCCTCAGTTAAAGCGTGGATACATTCAGCTGAAGAAACATCATCATCATCATCTTCATCATGAACATCTGACACAAACACTGTGGACCGGCTTTGATCGATGGCTTCGTCTGAGTGCAAATCAATCACTGATAATCACTGATCAATAGCAGCCGCCCCAGCTGGCCGGATTCAGCGTCGAGAAGCTGAAATCAAAATGATTTTCTGATGATCACAACTTTAGTTTCAGTCAAATTTTGTCCCCAGCGGCAGCTTTTGACTGCGTGTGGACGTGTGGACGTCCGGATGAAATCCGACTTTAGGGGACACGTCAGCGTTTGTGGCTGAGAAACGTTTTCCTACATGTCAGATTCGATTGATCTGAAAACAAAGATGAATCAATCAGATCATCTGCGTTTCTTTGACCAACCAAACGCCGACTTGTTGTCATGTGACGGCTGCTGACCTGCTGTTCATCACAGTTCAATCACAACTTTATTCTTCTTCTGACACTAAACGTCTCATGTTTTTCTGCTTACATTTGATCAGCATCGATTAAAAATCATTTCTGCTTTAAATGAATTAAAGTGAGCTGGTTAGTCACGTCTTTGGACACTTTGTCCTCTGGGAACTTGTGACGGACAGGTGGACTCTGACCATCTCCGGACACATTAAAGTCCGATTTAAGGCTTGAGGAGCACGTGGGGACAAAACGTCTTCGAGCGGAGCCAATCGCATCGCGTCGCCTCCTTCCAGCTTCCTGGTTTAGTTTGCAGCTTTTGTTCCGGTTTCCCTTTGAAGTCCTCGTTACTTCAGTAGTTTTTCAAGTCACTTCCAGTTTGTGAATCGCAGTAAAAAGTCAAAGCTCGTGTTCAGAAACACCAAAGTGAACAGAAAAGAAGAAACTTCATCAGTTGTAATAAAAATCATTCAGTGTCTTCTGGCTGTCAAGAAAACTGAACTTTTCGTCTCATTCGTCTCGCGGGTCAAACGGGTCAAACTTTGACTGAAG
The DNA here is from genome assembly GCF_020382885.2 of Scatophagus argus. Classification (NCBI taxonomy): domain Eukaryota; kingdom Metazoa; phylum Chordata; class Actinopteri; family Scatophagidae; genus Scatophagus; species Scatophagus argus. Next base: position 719,575 of record NC_058514.1, on the reverse strand, counting down.
ACGCTTTTATTTTGGTGATTCTTCCCCTTTTAGACACGACGATAAACGTTTCACAGGACAAAGTTTCACCATTAAAAGTGGAGCGTTTCATTAATGCAAAGGCGTCCCCCGGCCTCCACGAGGCGGGAGGAGACGTTTCTTTAGACCAGAAGGTCCAGAAGGACGACGCTGCTCCTGTTCGAGGCTGAACAATTCTGATTTGTAGTCAACATGAGTTTGAACACTCGAAGCAGAAAAGCTGTAGTGAGAATTTACTGAGAAAGAGTAATTTTATTATGAGAGTAAAGTAGTTCACGTCATGATTTTACTTTGAAATTCTTTTTTTAAGTAAATCTTACTGGGTTCATTCTGTTGAATTTGTTGAACTTTGTGGAGCTTCTGCACTCAGACTGGACTGAAACGTCTAGAAAACTTTGGCTTCTGTAAAAAAAGCTGCTGGCTACAGACTCATTCAACATGTGCTTCCTGTCGTCGGGACGCGAGCACTTTTGGAACATTTTTCTGTCAAAATAACCAACATGAAGTCAAAGCTGGGAGGACGTTTTGGACATTTTGGACTAAATTAATTAATTGTTAACTGGTGACTGCCGTGACTCCGTCTGCTGATCATCCACTCTGCTCACTTCACATCGTAGCAGATATAAAAACAAAACGAAGTCCACGAGTTCGACGACGAGTCGAGCGGAAACCAAACGTGTCGTTAAAAGCAGGACCTTGAAGCCGAGGCGTCTCAGTGAGTAAAGCAGCAGGATATTTACAAGACAACACACATTCTTCGCTTCCTTCTCCTTCCTGGTCAGAGTTCAGCCAATGCCTTTTCACACCGAGGTCATGTGATCCCGACGCCGGGCCCGTTTCCGTGGAGACTCCCTCGGACACAGCAGGAACTGAAAAGAAGAAGAGGCACTTCTCGAATGGCTGGTTTGTTTGTCGTCGTCTCCTCTGGCAGAGTTTCTCCGGGTGAAGCAGATGTTTGGACACCGGGGGGCGCTGCTGCTGTCGTCTCAGTGGCCTGATGCGGGAGGCACTTGGTAGTGATGCTCTGAGGGGGGTTCAGCTCCGCTATGTCATCAGGATGGGCTTCTGCCTCACCTCCAGGATGTCTGCCGTCACCGGAAAACAGAGAGAGAAGTCAGACCGACTAAATGAACTACTGACTGACTGAACAGTACAGCCGCAGACTAACTGGCTCACTAACCAGTTTGATTTCTTCTCTTTGAGTCACCAGGAAAACAACGTGTAAATGTTGAAATGACGAACTGCACACGTCAGACTCCAGACCAGTTTGTCTGGGACACGGCGTGTCTGCGGCAGGAAAACAGCTGATTCTGGGTCAGCGTGCGAGTTCAGTGTGAAGCCTGACGGATGGCAGCAATCAAAGAGCTGGAAGCTTTTTGAGTCTCCGTGGGAACAAGTTTTACACTCTGAGCGAAGGGAAAGTGTTGAGGGAAACTTTCTTCTTCCATACTACGCATGTTTTTATCTTTTTATGCACTCGCTTCACTGCACCTTACACTTTATTTTATATTGCACAACATTCAAGACTACTAATTTGTTGTATATATACACTTTATATTTATCTATCTATCTATCTATAAGTCAGGCTTTTGGATACGTCCTCTGAGGGGTGTGTGTGTGTGTGTGTGTGTGTGTGTGTGTGAGACCTGTGGTGATGCGGTGCAGCGGCAGGGTGACGTAGGTCAGGTGTGAGTAGAGCAGGAAGTAGTCTTCGGTGCGGTTGAGCTTGAGCCAGGAGCCGACCAGAGAGCGGCCGGTCCCCGACAGCGAGCGGGAGCGGAGGTTTGTGGTCGTGTGAAGATCTGAAACATTAAACGGGTTCATCATCTGACCGATTATTGATTATCAATGTGCTCAGCGGGTTCAACTTCTTTAAATCACATTTTAAATCATGCTTTGGTGTGCGTCAGAAAACATCAACATGATGTTAAACACAGCTGACAGTCTAAAGCCCTGCAGCGCCCCCTGCGGGCCGCAGGGCTCATTACAGCTTCATCAGAGCAGCCGGGAGGACTGCAGGAAAACCGGTCTGACCGGTTTGTGTCCCGCTTCGTACCTTCGTCCTCTTCCTCCCTGAAGAACTCCTCGCTGTCGTTGGCCGAGTGAGACTTCTTCATCTCTGCGATTCGGTTTCGTGGAACTTTGCGTTTCAGAGACGGAGAGAAGAAGGAGGGACGGTTCCTCTCTGGAGTCGGAGGCGTGCTGAAGGACGTCACCTGCAGGAAGACCAGCAGAAGCCACATGTGTCCAGATGTGCTGACTCTCAGAGTCTGCGATTAACCGAGAGCGTTTACAAAAAGCCTCCCAGATGAGCTGCGTCGTCATAGAAACAGGACGTTTTCTTTTTTTCTGTCTAAGATAAATAAAAAGCGTCACTCCTGAGCTCTGAGAGTCCTGCTGACTGTGAGACACATCTGGAGCACAGACTTTAAATGATGCATGACGCAGTCCAGCAGCATTTATTATTGATCCTGACCTGATTTCATGTCTTTGCATGAAGCTCATGGCAGCGTTTTGCTGCTCAGTGGAGCTGCAGGAGTTTTTCTCTGTTCTGTTTCCCGACAGCCGCAGACAAACGAGAGGAAGTGAAGCCAAACTCCTCGTCAGCTCTTAAACTTACAAACGGGAAGTGCAGACTTCTTTCGTCATGAATTCGGGGAACATAAATATCAAAACTCTACAGTTCATGATGATGTGATGAATGAAAATGTTGTGTTTGCATTTTATTTACACAAACTACGGTGTGATCTCACATGTTCAATGATATTTTTAAACAAAGAGAGCAGCTGAGGATGAATTTAGTGCTCCGTGGAGCTGAAGGATCTAACTACACTTGAAGTATTTGTATTGCACCACTGGCTGCCAATGCTAACTGTTGCTTTACTCTTTCAGACAGTCAGTCAGGTCGGATGCATTTAGTATCTCATGCTAACTTATCTTGGACCTGTTGTACCAATCGAATTGTAAGTGGACCCAGTAAGGAGCCCAGAGGCACACCGACATCCAGGTGACAGGTTGTTTTCCTTACCCTCTCATGCATGGGCGACTCCTGGTCCTCTTCTGTGCCACAGGGGGACGTGTCGCCCGTCGGCACCCTGCTGACCGCCATCTCAGCGTGACCTTTGCCCTGCGGACCCTTCATCCTCACAAACTCCATGTTGTTGTACTTGTAGAAGCCAAAAGACATCCGCTGGGCCATCTTGGCAGCGACGCTCACCTGCAGTGTGCACACACAAAGAGCTTCAACATGAGGTGAAAGACAACTTGTTAGCCGATGTGAATTTGCCACCATAACAACATGAGACTGTTAGCATGTTAGCTAGCAAGCTAAATACTAATGTTTCATTGGCTTTAATTTAATTGTATTGTTATTGTAAACATATAAAAATATATTTCTGAGTCATTAAACAGTAAAAAAGACTTTGACCTGTGCATATCACAATAAACAGAAGCGGTACATGACACTGCCAGTGTTAGCATATTAGCATGTTTGTAATTGACATGTTGATGTTACATTTCAGAATATTAGCTTGCTGCATAATGTAACACAATGATTTTGAGCATGCAGCCACTTTGGGGACAGCAGATGGAGACACAAACTGCATGTTGATTGAAACGTGTGGCTTAGCATTAGCATTAGCAAGATACCTAATGTGGTCAACATTATACCTGCTAGACATCAGCAGGTCAACTGTCTGACATCATACAGAAACAGCTCAGTGGACCCAGGATAGCATGTTGGCTTTACAATAATAATAAACTGTATGTATAAAGTACTTTTGTCAATGTTACAAAGTTCTTAACAAAAATAAAAAAAACATCCAAGGCGGTAAAGTCTTAAAGGAACTTTGTCACTGTGAGCATGTTAGCTGTTAGCATTTAGCTCAGAGCACTGCCGTCCCCGTCACAGCTTCTCACCCGGTTGTCGTAGACCTTTTTGAGGGCCTCGTAGCGGATCGAGCCCTGGAAGATGACGCCCTGGAAGGTGTTGCTCTTGTCGCTCGCCACCAGCTCCACACACACCATCTCACCTTCGCCCACCGTCATGTCACTGAACACCTGCACAAGCGTTAGAACAAGAACACATTATGAAGAACACCTTCCTTACCTTCATCCATGCTTTCACCCAACAACCCTGCAGGTCTCAGCCTCTGACAAACAGCCAACGTTCCCTCACGTCTCTCTGCGATGACACGCCAACAGTGCGACTGCTGCCTTCAGCTGCCGTTTGTTTAGCTGAGTGCACACTCAGCGGTTTTCTTCTCAGCACCAGAACAGAAATGCTCACTGATTTCCTCCCAGGAGAGAAACCTCCGGTCTGGTGTTTGCACCTCCAGTCACCCTGTTAAAGCTGGTGTTTTAAACGGACTGAAAAAGCATCAGGTCACACTTCATTAAACCGGCAGCATCAGCTGGATGTGCTCAGCAGCCAGGAGCTCGTCAGGACCAGCTGCCGTGTGTCGGACCGAGCTCAGGCCTCGCTGACTTCATTTCATCCCTTCCTCCCTGGGCCATCACATTTACATGCTCGTAGGACAGCGACTGCTCCCGTTACCTCTGAGTATCGTTCTTAAATGCCCAGAGAAACTACAGTGAAGGAAATACTCTGTGACCAACACGACGGCATCGGAGGAGCCCACAGACATAAACCAGCTTGATGCCAAACCCGCCCTCTTTACCATACAGACGTCCTGCAGTGTGAAGTCTGAAGTGCTGACAAAACTTACCTCCTCAAAGTTGTCGATCATGAAGAAGATGTTCGGGTAGCTCATCTTGGACTCCTCTCCTTTGCTGTCCATGGCGTGTTTGCTGGGAGACGCGAACACTTCCTGTGAAGCATCACACACAGAGGAAAGCATTACGGCCTGCCACCTGTGAAGCTCGGCCGTGAGGAGCGAGCTGCTCTGCGCTGAGGACAAAGCTGCTACCTGACATTTCTTCTTGTGGATGTGGATGTCTCCCGCGTCTGAGCGCGTGCAGACGGCACACGTCACCACGTAGTCCAGCTGGAAAACAGCAGAGGTTTCAGCTTATCGTGCACATCAGCTTCCAAACATATCAAAAACCGTTCTTTGATTCTTGTGTTCTGTTGCCTCCCTGATCCCTAAACGTCAGGGCAGTAACACACACACACACACACACACACACACACCATGTGTCTCAGTTTACGTACGTTTAACTAAGAGCCAGAGTCAGTCTGTAAATCTGTATAAAGTCCACCAAACAGGGTGCTGATCTGCATCACCAAGTTCTACCCCTGAAACATTCAGGCTCAAAGGTTTTCATGCTAACTGGACACAGAGGAGGACTAAAGTACAGAGCTTCACGTGTTCTCCTCTTGAATGAACAGTCGTGATAAGTGACTATTAGCTGAGGAGCAACTCTGAAGTCAGCGAATGTAACGTGAGGTTCGGTCGAGTGCGTCGAGAGTCCACCTTCTGCAGGATGAGGTTCAGGTAGACGCTCTCCTCCCAGTCGATGTCTGGGTCACCGAGGCCGGGCAGCTTCTTGGAGTCTCTCCGGTAAACCTCCACCTCCACCTGAAACGCAGCCGACACACCTCATCAGAACCCGCTCCAGGTCCGGCTCCGGGACTCAGGAGACATCCTGTCACATCAGCTCAGGAAAGTAAATACGCAGGTTCGACTCCCACACGGACAACATGCACAACACTGTGATGGAATTCACGTCACTTTTACACAAACACGAAATGAAACAAGCCGACAGAACGCAGCACAAAGTGAACTGCAGGAAATGCAACCATCCACACACGCTGCAGGCTTTGGTTTTCTGCCAGTGTTTGTGTTCACTTCCTGTTCCATGAAGCCAGAGGATGTGACTCAGTGAACGACCTTTAAATGTGAGGACAGGAAGTCAGCAAGTTTGATGTTAGTTTGGTTTAAAACATCAAATCAGAGTGAGAGAAAACGCTGAGCGACTTTCACTGGAAACACGCTGGTGCTGTTCAGCGTCCTCCTGAGGGGCACTTCCCATCGCCTGCACGCACACACATTCACCGCGTAACCATAGCAACCAATCCTGTGCTCTAAATGGCTTGTGAGTGAGATGAGTCCTGGCATGAAGAGAGCTCGTATCTCCCTACAGAGCGGCTGACATGACGCTTCAGCGGGTGTGTTTGATTAATCATCACCACATTCTTCATGTGACCTGAACAATTAATGTAAGTATTTAGACAGTATGGCATCTGAAGTCATCAAATAACTAATCAAAGCCAAACTGATCAGAAAAATGAACCCTTGGACAAACACCAGCGCGATAAGGACGACCTAAAACGGGAATCTTTGGGAAAAATTTATTTGAGTTTGTAGTTTGGCTCGTGGCCCATCTGCTTACATGGAGGGGAGGGGCTTATGAGCTGTGCTGCAGCCAGCCACCAGGGGGAGCTCTCACGTCAGCCATATTTATCTACAATCAGTAATATGGACGTATGAAGACACGCTGATTAGTAACTGATATTCAGTTCTTTGTTTTATTACAAAGTCCTGTGACATCAGAGTCACGTGAACAAAAGTCTGAATCCTCAAAGAGCAAAGTGAGTCAACGCTGAGACCCTCCGGGCTGCCGTACGATGAAGCACAGATGGAGAGGATGGGAGCTCTTAGCACAACCTGGACACAGAACAATGATGGTAACCGTGGTAACCAGGGACGGAGGGGGATGTGGGACAAACTACAAAAGGCAGGCAGAGTCTGTTCCCGAAATGTGATTACACAGAGCAGAAGAGGGAGGCGAGAGCAGAGCAGGTTTACTGATGTTATCACACTGTCAGAACGTTCTTTTAAAAAACTAAGATTTGATTCACAAATCTATTTTCAGTTTAATTTATGATAGTTAGTCGTTAACTAAAATCATCGCCGTTATTTAGTCGTTCTATCTAGTATTTAGTTGAGCTCCATTTTTCAATTTAAAGGAGATTAAGTGCAGTATGTGCGTTCAGTTTTAACGCCTCTGAGTCACAGTCTATGAATCGATCCAGACCTGACAGCCGACGATGTTTCCATCATCGATTAATCTGCTGGTTATTGATTCAGTCCACGAAATATTAAAAAAAGTCTTCAAACTTGTTTTGTTCAACCAAAAGATTTCTGATTTAAAATGAGAGAAAATTCTCAGATCAAATTCAGCACGTTTTCTTCATAAATGACCCGACGCCCTCAGGACCAGAATCCCCTGAACGCATCAGAGCTCGTCACCTTTTTGCCCTCCGTGTTGTCGGCGCTGACGTAGGCGGGTTTCCTGCGGACGTAGAACAGCATGTCATCCTGTCGAGGAGCCCACTTCTCCATGAAGTACGTGGAGAACATCCAGGTCCAGAACACGATGCGGTCATCCTTAAAACAACCTGCAAACACACACACACACACACACACACACACACACACACAGATCCATTTTATAAATTACTTTTTATCTTTTTGAAACAGAGGAAGAAAAGAGAGGAGGAAGAACAAAAGATGTTTGTGGAGGTGAAGCTTCCTTTCTTGCTATAAAATGGTCGCGTGCAGTCGTTTGTTGTGGTTGTTTTATCACACTTTGTTATTCTGATATTCAAATGTTCACGGTCAATAAAAGGGCTGATAAATTATTCACACGCTTTTATTTTGAAAAGTGATCCGAGATCAGAGAACAAGCTGAGCAGCAGTCATTGGTGTGTGCTTTCACATGTCGACCACCTGCCCTCCGTCACCTGCCTGCTGCCCCGCAGCTGTTGCCAGGCAACCGGGCAGAGGATGACACGGCGTGTAGTTAAACTTCCTGTCAGAGCTGATTCACCACACACGAACCTGATCAAAGTACAATTACTCATCGAATCAATAATTAAAAATGAAGAAAGACACTCCAACTTGACTCCCTGCGGGAGTGTGTGATTGGCTGCCTGCAGGCTTCCTGTGGATGTTTCATAATAAAAGCTTCATTGTGGATGTGGGCCTGAACTGCCGGTCTTCCCTCAGGACCTTTAACGCCTCACGTTGTTTTGCACGTTCAGTCGCGTCAGGGCTGATAAACTCTGATAAACAGCAGACGAGACGTGATGAGATGAAGGATAAAAGGCTCTGGACCACCAGGATTTGCGTTTCGGTTTGACGCGGGCTGGATGGAAATCAGGTGCAAATACTGAGTCGGTTCTTCTATGAGGAGCGAAACAAAGACTCTGAGCTTCAGCGCTTGATCGAATCTCACGGGCACAAACTGAATTATGTTAATTTGATGGTGGACTGAGAGGCTTAACCTCGTTTGCTGTGATTTAATTTAAACACCTGAGCTGCAACAGGAGACGTCCATGTTCACTGAAACATGTTAAAGACAGAAAGCCAGACGTCCCACGACATCAACATTCTACTAAATCTACCATTATGAACAATTATTTTCAAGTTAATTGATTTTATCAGCAGCGGAAGCTTAGAAAAAAAACGATATGGTAACGAGGAATGTAAACTACTCGTCAGCTGCTCTTTGGTCGGGACGGCAGCCAACCAGAGGAAACGACCTCTGGCCGCCGTCCAGTCACTCGGCATGAAGGATGCTGTTCTCAGACAGAAGTGAGGCGGCGAACACAACCTGCTGGCAGACGAAGCAGGAGGAGCTTCCAGAAAGCCGCAGCCGTCCCTGAACGTCACACGGCAGAAGAGAAGCTCGACTCGACGTCTCAATGACTTCCTGCGCAGCTCCAGGCGTCCATCGCGACCTTCGACCCTTCGTCCATTGGCTGATGGAGTCATCGTACCCGAACCGTCCCCACCTCGTCAGAGTACTTCTACTCACAGCAGTACTGCACTTCTGAGGCTGACTAACCATTTTACAAAGTAATAAAGTTCTGGTCGATAAACCAGCTGATATTCTACAGAAAACTTCACTCTCATTTAAATGATTAACATCAGAAATAACTAAATAAAAACTGCAACAGGATCCGACCGGATCCTGCAGTCAAAGTCAGCTGCCACTCACTTCTCTGTCGCTCCTCTGAGTCTTTATCTGGTGGTGGAGGTTTCATGCTGACTGTGAGAAAAGTTTAGCCTCAGAGACGTTCAAAGTCCTGCTCTATTTATAGCCGCGAGTCCCGTATTAAAAATACATCAACTGTGTTATGAAGCCCAGCGCGGGATCACTCCTCATCACACAAACCCAGGAGGAAGACCACGAGCCGAGTCGGCCTGCTGGGTTTCTCGCGGCGGTTTTGTAAACCCTGGTGGGAGCTCGCGGACGTTCCGTCAAAGCTCCGGTGACGCGGATGGCAGGACAAAGAGAAGGACAGATGGACAGAAACCTTCCGCTCTGAGGTGAAACGTTTAAATTCCACAGGAGTTCAGCATCTGTCACGACGGTGGTGGACAGTGCTGTCTCAGCAAGCACCTAAAGAACCCTGAACCCACCAGAACCACCTGAGGGGGGCTTCGAGTCTCCTCAGTGACAACCAGAACCTCTCAGATGACCACCAAAGGTGCATCCAGAGCCAGAACCTCCAGAACCTCCTGAATGACCTCTGATGACCACCTCTAGAACCTCCCGGACCTGTGAAGAAGTCATGTGGCAAAAAGGTTTGAAGCACTAGAAGGACGACTCGACTGTCGTCTTCAGGAGGGCGAACCGTCCCACCTCTCAGTCCAAACCGAAGTGACCTTCCATCTGCCAGTCATGTGACGTGTGCCCGTGTCACCTGCGTCATGTGACCCTGCTCACCTGACCGAATGAGCTGAGGACACGCTGAGAGGATTTGACTGGAAGACGTCGAACGGATCAGCACGCTGAAGACTTCCTGTTTCCACTGCCGCCTGGAGCCACTTCGGTTTTCTGTTCCCTCACGCTGGATTTCAGTCCGAGCGGATTAACCAGCGAATCGTTTGGTCTGTGAGTCACAGGTGCAGTCTGTCACGCTAAACGTTAAGCAGGAGGGACGGCGAGACTGGAGGAATTCTTCTTGGATCGTCTCGCAATGAAACGCAAACCGAGACAGAAACGAGGCTCGTTTCCCGGCACTTCCTGCACACCTTCTCACCTGCGCTCATCACGCACGCTCAGGTGTTTATGTTCTGTGTGATTCACAGCAGACCGAACACACGACAAACAGTCAGCACAATGTAAACAGATGGAGGACGTCCTGCTGTGGTCCCCTCCTGTCTGTGATGTCCAACAGCGATGCAGGAGACGCGAGGAAAGACGGAACAACACGCAGCTTGTTGGGGACGAAGACAGCGAGTCATTAAACATTCAGAAGGATTGTGTGTGTGCGTGTGTGTGTGTCAGAGTGAACCACACACACATATTTTTACTGTGCCTCGATCGATCGTAAAACGTCTCTCCTGCGTGGCCAACAGTAAACTAACAAAAATTAACAACCAGAAGAGCATCAGGCGGGTTTCGGCGACAGAGCTGACATCATAAACTTCTTCCTCCTCACAGGACCGATGAACAAAACTATCAAAATAAGAGTCAGGCTGCAACAAAGCACAACAGTCAGTGAATCTGGAGTTGAGTAAAGACCTGAGTCACTGCTGCTGCTGTCAGACCTGAGTCACACCACCGAGGACCTTCCAAGGACACGGACTACAGACAGCACCAGCTACTGACACAACAGGATGGTTTAAAAGGTTAAAGACGAAAATGTCCTCGCATAAACCTGCTGCTTCAGCTGCCGTCCTGAACGTCCTCACACAGAAATGCAGCTGACGTGGGTTTTCATGTCTCTGAATAAGACCCCACTCAGGACCAGAAGCTCCAGGACACCCGCACTTTGTGCTGAACCACAGACCGAATAAAACGTCATCAGTCGGTTGGCTGGTTCGTTTGGGTGCTAACTTCCTGTGCCACACGGGGCCTTCGGGTCACCTGAAAGCAACACAGCAAACCAAATCAAATGCGTGAATCAGAATCAGAATTCCTTTATTTATCCCTGAGGGGAAATTCTTGTAAAACCTTGAAGAATCCAACGCAAAAGCTTCACTTGCGTTCAGATTTGTTGTTTTAATAAAACGTTTTCGTTTAAAGCCGTTCTTCCGCCTGCACAGGAACTCAACATCCACCTTCAGTCAAACCACAGACGTGTTCTGTTCACAGAGAAACAGGAAACGTTCCCTCTTTTCCCCTGAAGAAGAAACTCGCTCACACACAAGTCGTTCGCTTTCTATCGCTGAGGCCGACGACAACAAAGCAGAAGCAGTCGGGCTGTGATGAAGTCACGGGCTGTGAACAGAGCTGCACTGATTCACTCATCAGGACAAACGAGCGCGCGCACGCACACACACACACACACACACACACACACACACACACACACACACACACACACACACACACACACACACACCAAACACTAACACAAAGTGAGATACAGAGGTCAGAGGTCAGCTGGAGGCAGGACATGATTAGCCTAGCTTAGCATAAAGACTGGCAGCAGAGGGAAACTGTTAGCGCTGCAAAAATACAACCTAAAGCTCATTAAGTTTTGTATTTGGTTGTTTCATTCACACACAACCAGAAGAGCACAGACTGACTGCAGTTTGTTGGTACTTCGGGGAGTTTGTACTTCTACTCCCCCTTTCAGATGGAAATACTGCATTTTTTACTCCATTCTGCTTGTTTCATAGATTTTACTAACAACACTTACTACCTAACAAAGAAAAGTAAGATCATGACAGACACTTAATACTGTTTTAAATTCAGTCTGTGGATGACACGCTGAGGCAGGAATAATTTAAACACACACAGCAGGAGGAAACTAATATTAACTGTTGGAAAAGTACATTTACTCCAATACATGGGCTCGAGTACAACTGGAGTACTGGTACTTTACTGGAGTATTTCCTTCTATGCTACGTGTACTCTACGTGTGACTGAGTATTTTAGTACAGTGTGGTACTTTGGCTGAGTACACGGTAAAGGACAAAGCTGAGCTGAGGGTAAACGAGCAGTGGAGCCAAAGTGAAGCCGGACTCCTGAGGCCCCAGAGGCCCCTGAGGCCCCAGAGGCCCCACAGGTGAACTTCAGCCTGACGGGCCGCCGTGTGTGGACCACTACGTGTTACATGGCTTCAGTTTGACCGAGACGGATGCTAACAGCGCGGGGGACCTGCTGAAGCCCACCGCGCTGTCCCGCCGTCAGGGTCACGGTGAATAAAGAGCAGATCAGCTCACCGAGTCCGCTGATCTCCTGCCGGATGTTGAGTCGGTTCCGCTCGTCGGCGATGGCCTTCAGCATCTGCTGCAAAGAGCCGTCCAGGTCTCCGTTCTCCTCCTCCGCTGGCCCGACAGCCTTACACAAACCGGGGAAGGACGCCATCTCCGAGCTGGGATCATGACAGTCCGTGCTAACAGCTACCGACGGCACCGGTTCACGGCAGCTAACAGACGGCTGAGAGAAGCGCGGGAGCCGGCAGCGGGGAGGGACACCTGAAACCGGTCCCAGATCAGGAGGCCTTGTCCACCTGCCGGGCGGTCTGCTCTGCTGTAGGACCCGAGACAGGAGCAGGCAGGTCGGGCTGCTGAGGGAGAGTCTGGTCCTTCTGCTGTGCAGATCAGCTGGAAACACCCCTCACACTTCCTGTAACAACACGAGGCTCTTAAAGGGACAGAACACGCTGGGGACACGGAGGGCTGACCGGTGTTACACACAACTCCGTCACCCCGCCAATTCAGTGACCTCGGCAGGAAGTTCTCGTTAAAAACTATTGTAAATCAACAGTTTACATTTTCCTACAGTCAATCCGTGTGCACGTAAATGTTAGAATGAAAGGGTCAGAGAGGAGTAAAGGGGTAATGCAAATTTTGACTGAACGGAACACACATACATTGTGTGACATTTAATCTTGTGCACCGTCTTCTTATTTTTAAGTGGACCTTATTAATTACTTCCTTCTCTAATAAACTGGTTCTGAATCTGTTTGCTGGCCTCCGGTGCTCAGCGGGTCATGAATCAGACGCACCCCTGTTAGACCGGCAGCCAGACGGCAGAGCCAGGAGTCCCCGCCCGTCCGGCGGAGGGGAAGAGGAACTAAATAAACTGATTACCAGAACAAGTCAGAATTACATCTACCGTACATACCTGTTCATAAATATCTCGGCTCACAAAGTGCTCAGCCTTCACGGGTTCACAGCTGAGCTCAGCAGCTAGCCTGTTTGGTTAAAGCTAGCAGTCCGCGTGGATCAGGGATGTCACGTAATTAACCTACTTTTATTTACGCGTGTGGAAACGCACGCAGCGGTCACAGGATCGCTGCGTAACAGAATGCTGCGTAACACCGGTGCTGCATCGCATCACACTCCGCCCGCCCGGACGGGCTGTTTAAACGAGTGCACCTTTTGTTTTAAGACAAAGGATGACGTCATTGTCTCACGAGCTGCTGACCGTGGACGCGATGAGGAAACAACTGGAAGATTTTAGGAGCTGTTATAAAAAAACCTGACGCCGTCGTCGGTGTGAACTGGTTCTAACGACTAAAACCCCATAGAAACATCCAACAAAACCTCACGCGTTTTCGTAGATTTATTGTATCTGAGCGTTGGCTGCAGACCAAAAACTCAAGCAAAGAGATAAAACAGTACAAACAAGTACAGCGAGACAGTTAAGACACAAGTAATTCACCACAGACGCTAAACCAGTCTGGTCTTTTGCAGGTTATTCCAGTGCTTAAAGGAGAAAGCAAAACATTTGTATCACGTGCGTAGTTTTTCTTCCTTGGAAAGGAATTTACTTTGGTTTAGTTTTCAATATTAAGACACTACTTTTCAGCTTAGCTTAGTTTTTCAATATTTTTTATTCGACTCCTCTGCACCTTATTGCTGTCCTCGTGCTGCTGTGACAACACAACATGGAGCGCTTGTTATACAGGGCGACCTGTGGGCCCTTGGTGGCCCCTGGTGGCCCCCTGGTGGCCCCTGGTGGGCCCCTGTGCGTGGTTGTTTTGTGAAGCCAGGAGCATGTGAGCAGGATAAACGCTGAAGCTGGAACCTCAGAAGTAATTCTGAGTCCACCACAGGACACAGACAGGAAAGGAGAAACTCCCAGTTCGTTCTGTTCCAGCTTATCTCACACCTGAGTGGCACATCATCACAGACGCATAAAGGAACTCACCACGGACTCATACGCAGCGAGCTTCGCACTGAACAGCTTTCACACAACGGCTTTCCTTTCCATCAAGAGACACACACGTTGTTCAGATGTGTGTTTTATTTCTGCAGAAGAAGAACAGACGCCGGTCAGATGAAACCTCGCCGGATGTCTGCAGGTCGTCCTCTGGGGAAGTGGCCCAGAGGTCTTCTGTCGGGGTCTCGAGGTGGACCGATGGGGTCGTAGCGAGGCCGGGGGAGGAGGCCGTGGGGGAGGTTGGGTCTCTGGTCGTATTCGCCCCCGATGATACCCGGCAGCAGAGGGGGGTGGAGGGGGACGGGCAGGAAGAGGTCTCGGGGGTTTCGGTGGTATGAAGGGAGGGAGCGGTGACGAGCGCGTCGGAGGTCACAGCGAATCTTATAAAAGTATTTGTAAAGCTGAAGAGAGAAACAGAATCTGTGAGTTCAGAGTCTTCACAACAGACTGATTGAAATCTAAGAAATAAATCAGACTGCAAGCGCTCAGACCAAAGGCCAAACGCAGCGATGACTCAGTGCTTTAATGTCGGCTGTGGGGAATATTCGTGCTCGTGTGTGCTGCTCACCTCTTTCCAGTCTGTGTTTCTGGATCTGCTGGTCTGATCTGCACGTGAACCACAAATGAAGTAATTAGTTAATGTTCTCACGCACGGAGACGATCAGAGGACAAAATGGCCGATTTGTGTTTGTTTGTGTTGGCCCTGAATGTAACAGGTCGCCTCGCTGCAGTCAGCCGTCTCACCTGCGAAGTCCCGGCGGAACAGGTGTCTCCACAGTGTGGAGTCGGCTGTGGCGTGGTGAAAGTGTCTGCAGACCGAGGACAGTCTCACCACAGAGCAAACGTCCAGCAGTCTGAGGACCCTGAGGAGGAGCTCTGGAGGAAGAGCAGCCAGTCCGAAGGCCACCGGCAGAGCCATCGCTGGACAGAGACAGAAACATCAGTGACCTCAGGGCACTTCTTTGTACTTCCTGTTTGGTATTCGTTGCTGTACGGGTTTAATATACTAGCCGCTGCCTGACCCCATCAGGCCTGCACGTCGTGGTCTGAGGCTTTACCTTCTCTGGCTGCGGCGATCAGCGGGTAGGCCAGCTGGTCTTTAAAGACTCGGGACAGTTTCTTCAGATCTTTGAAAGCTGCAGCTGCACTTTCCCCTGCACAACAACACACACACGTGACATTCTGTTCGTTATTCACAGAAGCTCTCATGCCGGGTGGGTATCAGATCGACCAATCAGAGCTCTACCTGGCCACTCGTCGGTCACGTAGCTGGATGGATTCAGGCACAGTTTACGGACCGTGTCGACTGTGTCGGTCATCTTCAGAATCGCTGCAGATGAAGACCACAGTGGTGTAATGAGCAAAACATGTGGTGCTTCAACACACGTTTTCCACTTTCATTACATTTTTAATGTGTTAAAACAGCCAGCATTAGCAGGAAGCTGCCAGCTGCTGCTCACTGTACTGTAGCTACTGTTAGCTCAGTTGGAGCTAGTGGCCCTATAGCTGAGTGGGCTGTGCCTGGTCCGGGACCTCAGGTCATCACAGGGGGAGTCACCAGACTGGGACGCAGCCTCTGAGACCAGCAGAGACCAGCCTGATGATGGGAGATGGGGGCGGGGGGTATCAGCTTATTGCCCCTAGAGGCACAAAGTGGTACTACAGACAGGATAATAAACTCACCGTTAATGACGACCATGGGGCCCATACACACAGCCAGCACCATCGCCAGGCTGTTTTCACACAGAGGATGACTGTACTGCAGCTTGTAGACTCCAGCTGACCTCCACCCTGCAGGCATCTCACCAGCCTTCAGCTCACAGCCCTCAACACACACACACACACACAGTAAACACACTGATTTCATCCTGTAATCACTAAATTATTCAGTGAGAAGCCCTTCTGTTGTGTCTCGTCTCACCTGAGGAACAAATCCAGTTTCGACCATCAGCAGGTTTCCGGCCACCATGATGGCATCGCTGGGACTCGCGGTCTGGGCCGAGTGGTAGAGGAGCTCCAGAGACAGGGGAGCCTGACCCTCCTCGGCCTCGCTGCACAGCATCGGCTCCCAGCTGGAGACTGAAGGCTTTGAGTCCAGGATGTCAGTGGTCCCCTCAGGCTCGCTCAGAGCTGCAGGGCTGCTGCTGCTGCTGCTGTTGGGCTGGTCGTCACAGAGACGTTCAAATACAACAAAACTGTTAGGATATTTGTACTCCCTTCTTCTTCTGTTGTTGATACTGCAACACTGTTTTACTGAATAGAATGTCCACGTCTGGGTGAACTGCTCCTTTAAGAGCCGGAGACACCCGAGGACAACGCTCACCACATCAGCTGAGGTTTGTATGACACAGCGACGTCTGAGAGAAGCGAGTCAGCTTCAAACGGTTTCAAGTCTGGACAGATTCAGTCTGTGCTCCAAGTTCTTCTTATATCAGATTATTCAGCTGAATGCTTCACTGACAAACTGCTTTCACTTTGTCCTTTAATGTGCTCATTCAAACTGTGGGATGCAGAAAACCTGAAAACTGCAGATCCTGCAGTGACTTTTTAACTTTCACTGTGGTTGTACTACTTCTACTGAAGTAAAAGACCTGAGTACTTCTTCCCCCACGACATGTTTTCATCAGACTAATCACTCACCTGGCTGGATGTCATGGCTGCAGTCTGCTGGTTCAGCTCGGTGGCCTGGTTCTGTGTGCTGCCGGTGGGCCTGCCGGTGGAGGTGCTGGGGTTTGAGGAGGTGCTGGCTGCAGATTCAGGCAGGATGACGCAGATCAAATCTCCGGAGACGATGCCGCAGGACGACAGAGTTTGTCCGGTGTCTGACAGGATCTCCGAGCCGTTCAGGGACAAACTGAACTCTGTTTCTGCGCTGAGAGGGAAACAGAAAGGACGGGTTCGCATCAGGAGTGTCATCATAACCGTGACAGGACACAACTGAAATGACACCTGAGTGCGAGTATGTGGGCGCCGCCTCAGAGCTGCTGTCTGACCTGAGTCCGTGAGAAGACAAAACCGTCTCCCTGATGTGATCTATGAGCTCCTTCAGACTGGGTTCTTCTTCCAGTAACTCCACTCTGCTGGTCTGCCGGTTGACTCGAACCCGCAGCTTCATGCTGTCCACGACAAACAGATGAACATGAGACTTTAATAAGACTTAATCAAACACAACAACCGCACTGGTTTTGTTACTGATACTGGACAGGGCCTGCATCCTTTCATTTATGATAAAGAAAGATGGCAAGTTTCACTAAAATATGGTGAAATGCTTATGGAGTTTGGTGGAAGACATTTTTAAAGCACAAGATCTAACGTTACTTAAACAAAAAGAATCCGCCGTATGAATCGTGAAGTCATCGCTCTGATGGGACCTAAAACAAAAACTTCAAGAATTATTAATTTGTTCTCTTTCTGGGTCAAGGTTCAAATGATAAAACCCCATCAGAAACCTCCATTTTTAATTTTCTGATGGAGCCAGTAACGCTTTTATTGCAGCTTTGGGTTCGACTTCAACTTCGGACTTAAGCACAAAATTCAGATACAGACGTAAGCTGTATATCATAAAATGTGACAGATTCATGAAATTTAGCACAAGTCTGGCATATAATGTGGTTGATATGAGAGGAACTCAAGCGTTTCGTTTTCGTTTCTGGTCTTTATGTTAGCTAACGTTTGAATAAAGTTGCTACGTAACATGAGGGCGGCAGGTTAACTTCACTGCACTGCGTCACTCCGTTCACTCGTTTAACCAGCGACTTGGAGGTGAAAGCAGTCAAAGCTTCAGATAGACGGAAAAACACTTACATGAGTGATTACAGTAATTATATCCAGGTGGTCTCAAACTCTTACAGATCGCACTGTAAACACGGACCATGAGCGGCAGCACATCTGCGTCAAAACGAGGCGCAGCTAATCAGTTTCCGGTTTCAAAAATGAATCTTTTCAAAATAAATCAATGTTAGCGCGTTTCAAAGTACATCCACTGATAAAGAGCTGCGACCAAACAACTATCAGGCGAGTGAAGCTTGAGATAGCATTATCTATGTTTATTTTCATTTCTTTATCGATGTATCGTTTACCACGGTATGTTTTTCCTGTTTAAACTGTGACACACGCATCCAACTGCAATGTCAAAGTAAATTACTTTCAATAACATCCTTTTGTTTTGAAGGGCACTATTCAGATTTCCGGTTGAACTCAGATGGTCTCTTCTAAACTTGACTAAACCTGTTTGACTATAGTTACGGCAAGTGAGCAGTTCAGTGGTTAACCAACTCCGACTTTCGAATTAAACTTCTGTCTGAGCTGTTTAACACCAGTTATTCTCTAAGCTCCGCAGCTGCAAAACAGCCACACGGTCGACATTTTGTTTTCCCCTAAGTAAAATTTTCATGCGTCATACCAAACTAGGCAGACGCGTTTTGCTGTCAAAAAGCTTGTCGGCTTCCGTAGGGTTCTGACTGCTGATACTTTGCTTCAGACAGTCCGTGAGACGCAGCTTTAGACCCTAAAATCCAGCCTTCTGGCATCAGAACAATGAGTCGAAGTTACAACGATGAGCTGCAGTATCTGGATAAGATCAGCAGCAACTGCTGGAGGATTAAAAAGGGTTTCGTTCCCAACATGCAGGTGAGACTCCGGACTCACTCTTACGTCCTAACGTGGTTAGCTGGTTAGCTTATGGAGCCACAGTTAAACGCAGTCAGTTAGCGCATGTTGGGTAGTTTTGTTGACTATAACCAGTCAGAAACTCTCTTCTGAACATATGACGATAATAAACTAAATGTGCTCACGAGAATCAACGAGATTCTCCCCGAAACCATCCGCAATCCAAAAGTTAACCTGCTGACGTAGCAGCTCGAAAAGCCGAATGAAAGGGAGGATCCGGCATGACAGCATGAAACTGTAGTGCGCAGTGTGACTGAACACCATTTTCATATGCCGTCAGTATGTTTTCCTTGTTGAGATGAGCTCGATGCAGAGCAGGCTGTTGTTAAAGCTTTGCTGAAGGAGATGAGTGCTAATGTGAGCTAACAGCGGAACATCCCGTCCAGCCACAGTCCGTCTGTCAGCTTACTGCTCTAACGTATGTTGTTAATGCCACGACTGATGAAGTGACGTTGAACCAGTTTGATAACGCGGGTAGTTGATTTCATGGTTGTGTTCGCTTACAATCTGATTAAATCATCATATTACTTTTGAAATGTGTAACGTGTGAGCACAGGACTGAAATAATGAAGGTGCTGCCACACAGACTCTTCTGGCTCAGGAAATAAAGCAGTTAGATGGACAAAGACCACCTGACGCGCATTTTGGAATGAAGTCACAATTTTGTGTCTGCATTCCTGATAACATTTGAAGGGAGCAGATGAGCTTGTTTTTGCAGCTTGAAGTTTGCTGACCATGAAAATGATGTGCGCTCATCATTTTTCTCTGGATTCAAGCTTCAACCATCAGAGTCCACTTGAGCCTAAAAATTCTTGTCTTTGTCTTTCAGGTTGAAGGAAACTTCTATGTGAACGAGCCCCTGGAGAAGCTGATGTTCGAGGAGCTCCGTAACGCCTGTCGAGGAGGAGGTCAGCTGCTCTTCACCCGTCTGACCCACTGAAATCATCTTCACAAGGTTTACTTCATGTCTCTGTGTCTCAGGTGTGGGTGGTTTCCTCCCAGCCATGAAGCAAATCGGGAACGTGGCGGCGCTGCCAGGAATCGTACACGTGAGTGTCTTCACAAGCCGTCAGGGAGACGCCAAAATAAAAGTGTGTTCAGAGTCTTATGTGATTGTTCCACAGAGGTCCATCGGGCTCCCAGACGTGCACTCCGGGTATGGATTTGCGATCGGAAACATGGCGGCCTTCGACATGAACGACCCTGATGCTGTGGTGTCTCCAGGTACGGTACATGGAGCAGTTGTAGTCGTAGTTGTTTTGTTTGGAGAAGCGGTTTGTGACCAGAGGGTCGACGGTTCGATTCCCCCACTGAACGGGCAGGAAAATTTGCTCCCCAGTGCCTGACGTGGCAGCCCACTGCTCCTGTGTGTGTTTCTCTGCATGTAATTTGCCGGGTGTTGCATGTGTGTGTTCAACTAAGGATGGGTCAAATGCAGAAGACGAATTCAGTGTGTGTATGTAAAAATATATATACTGTCAATAAAGTGATTCTTCATTCTTCTTCTTTTGTCATTATTCTGCATAGACTTTTGTGGATGTCAATGATGTGGATGTTCAGGGACATTTGCAGGTGAAGGCCCTGATCCTCCGGGTCCCCGTTCAGTAATCCAATCTTGGCTTCTGATGTTTGTTTCTCATGTTTGAAACATCTCTGAAAGCGTGTCTCTCGTTGTCCGTGTCCTGCAGGCGGCGTTGGTTTTGATATAAATTGCGGCGTCCGTCTGTTGAGGACGAACCTGGACGAGGGAGACGTTCAGCCGGTGAAGGAGCAGCTGGCCCAGTCGCTGTTCGACCACATCCCAGTGGGGGTCGGATCCAAGGGAGTCATCCCCATGGGAGCCAAGTAAGGCAGGATCCTGCAGGACTGAGTCGAGACCACAACCCAAACCTTCTGTTGACCTGTGTGTGTGTGTGCAGGGACCTGGAGGAGGCTCTGGAGATGGGGGTGGACTGGTCTCTGAGGGAGGGTTACGCCTGGGCCGAGGACAAAGAGCACTGCGAGGAGTACGGCAGGATGCTGCAGGCAGACCCCAACAAAGTCTCGTCCAAGGCTAAGAAGAGAGGTCTGCCGCAGGTATCCCAGCAGCCCTCACGCCTTCATTTACACCTGTGGGCGGTTTCTCACCTTTAAAAGCACACCTGCTGACGACCAGCGTCTCTGTGACTGCGGGAATCTTCTGTGTTTTTGTTTCTCATCTCATCTGTTTTCATTGTTAACTTCCTCTCTTAGCTTGTACTGAACTGTTCACCTGATTCTTACCTGCCTGGTCAGGCCTCCTGTTTGTCGCTGAGCGTACAGGAGGTCACGAATGTGATGTCGGCTCAGACTTCCTGTGTGTGTCTGTGTGTTGAAGCTGGGGACTCTGGGAGCAGGAAACCACTACGCTGAGATCCAGGTGGTGGATGAGATCTACAACGATTACGCCGCCAAGAAGATGGGCATTGACCACAAAGGTCAGGTGTGTGTGATGATCCACAGCGGCAGCAGAGGCCTCGGACACCAGGTGGCCACAGGTAGGAAGTGCAGATCGACACACACCCCGAGGACGAGTGTCCAAAGAGGCTTTCTTTGAAAAAATCTTTAATGTAAAACAGTTTTCACGTAATTTCTGAGCTGTGACGTGTTTCATGTCCTGAATGTTGTTGTCAGATGCTCTGGTTGCCATGGAGAAGGCAATGAAAAGAGATAAAATCACTGTGAACGACCGCCAGCTGGCGTGCGCTCGCATCACGTCGCAGGAAGGACAGGACTACCTGAAGGGGATGGCAGCCGCAGGAAACTACGCCTGGGTCAACCGCTCGTCCATGACCTTCCTCACCCGACAGGTCGGCATCACTGCAGTTTACGACTCCTGCGTCGCTATGGAAACAACACAGACTCCACTGTGTATATACAGCATGTTCCAAAGTATTCCATTTGAATAATCTAAGATCAGATTCAGATTTGGCTGTTCTCCCTGACAAGTGATTCATTCAAGGACCGTCAGAAATGTGAAAATAAATGTCTTCTTTTTGGCATCATGTTTCTACATGTGTCACCATGGCAACATCCTCCTGCTGACCATCAGTGTAGTGTGATGGACACCGCAGGAACACGATGTTTGCTCGGGCTCAGAGATGACAGGTTTGGTTTTGTTAAACTTTATTTTTCAGGCCTTTTCTAAAGTGTTTGGCACCACGCCAGACGACCTGGACATGCACGTCATCTACGACGTTTCTCACAACATCGCCAAAGTGGAGGAGCACGTGGTGGACGGGAAGCAGAGGACCCTGCTGGTCCACCGTAAAGGATCCACCCGGGCTTTCCCCCCACACCACCCCCTGATTCCTGTGGACTACCAGGTACAGGACGCCTCGCGCCAGGTCGCCCAGTCGGGTTTTAAACGCTCGGCTGCAGGTTTGACGCCGTGTCTCGTTGTGTCCAGCTCACAGGTCAGCCCGTGTTGATCGGCGGGACGATGGGAACCTGCAGTTACGTCCTCACAGGGACAGAACAAGGCATGACGGAGACATTCGGCACCACCTGTCACGGAGCGGTACGAGTCTCGGTTCACACGGAAGCTCACAAAGTCCGAAAACTGCTGGTATCCAATAATTGATCTAATCAATAATGCGTCTGTGGTTTCAGGGTCGCGCTCTGTCTCGGGCAAAGTCCCGCAGGAACCTGGACTTCCAGGACGTCCTGGACAAACTGGCTGACATGGGCATCGCCATCCGAGTGGCTTCGCCCAAACTGGTCATGGAGGAGGTGAAACATGTTTAGTCCAGTTTGAAACTGCTCTCAAATGTTATTATCTGAATATTTTGGCTCGTGGCATCACAGGAACAATTTTTAATGACTTTGAGATTCAGTTCTAAGTTGTTTTTATTCACATGTCGCTAAACATCTTCTGTTTGTAGAGGATCAGAATTGTTACTGCAGACGACTCAAGTTGTTTTGTTGTATTTCTTTTGTTGTTTTCAGGCTCCTGAATCGTACAAAAACGTGACGGACGTCGTCAACACGTGTCACGACGCTGGAATCAGCAAGAAGGCGATCAAGCTGAGGCCGATCGCTGTGATTAAAGGCTGAAGCTGCACGACTGAATTTAAAGACAGTTTACACCAAACGAAGGATGTCAGACGCCAGAAATCACAAGAGACTTTTCAAAAGCTGAAGACGTTCACTCTTTTCTTTTTGTTTTGGTGAGGAGCGAATTTATGTTGAAGAAAAGAGGAAAAAAAAACAGCATTTAGTTTCTAACCTGAAAAAATGAATCCGTTTGTGTTCCTGCCAAATAAAGATGATAACTGAAATCTGGACTCAGTGAAGTACAAGTACTTAAGTACTTTGCACTGCTGTTGCTCAGGAGTCCAAATGTTGCTGCTGTGAAATTTTGGAAACATCTTTCTGAAAACTGGTTACCATCAGTTAAACTTAAGAGGACAAGATCATCTGTTTGTGACTTGATGTAATAAAAATCATAATTAAGTTCCAGATGTGAAACATCCATGTAGTAACTGTCAGTAACTAATACTCAATAGTCCAAATCTCTGATTTATTAAAAAATAAAAGTTAAAGCAGTAAGTACATTTGTGAAGCTGGAACCATGTTTCATTCAGCTCACCTGCAGGGGGCGCCAGACTTTCATATGATGAGAGATATGAAGTATATTTGTTCATGTTTTAGTATGAACTCATAATGTGTTGGACTGTTAACAGACAAAGCAGGAGGTTTGACATTTCATGATTAGTTAATACTTTATTGGTTCTAAAAGAAGGTTTACCACCATATCAAAAAAAATCAACATGTTTTACCATCAATGAACATAAAAATTCATTTGGCAAATTTTTTTATAGATATGAGAAGCCTCACTTCTCCCTTCAGTCTGCTAAAGATGAAAACAGAGTAAAAACAGGCTGTGACAACATTAATATTCATAAGTAACCATCTACTGGAGCTTATTATCGGGTGGTGTCTGAAAATAATATGATGCGATGAAAAGGCTAATCACATTAGCATGTTGTGAGGGGACATTTGTGATCCATGCTGACTGGATTCATGTAAGTTAAAAACAAGTGCAGTCCAGATCCTGATCCTCTGCATAGATCAGCATGTGTACAAAGTCAAATTCAGAAACACTTTAGAAGCTGACTTCTTTGCGAGAATGAGATGATAACCTGCCCATGTTAGCAATGGAGCTGTTCTGCAGGTGATTAGCTTAGCCTAGCAAGAAATCTGCAGTGGTAAACCTTGACCTCCAAAAATGTGGTTTAAAAAGTTTTGATAAAAACAAGACATCAATTGGTGAGCTTTGCAGGTGTGGGTGCTTGTACTTCCTAACCATTTCCCTTCTTTACGCTAAGCTAAGCTAAACACAGACATAAGTATTGTATCCATCTGAAAATCTCAAAGAAAACAAACTTCTCTCATTATTGAACTATTCCTGTAAAGTAATAAATCACTTAAAGGCTGTGGAGTTACTAAGTGATTAAAGTGATGCACCTTTCGACAACCTCTGGTAACCTACAGAGTCCAGGATGCTGTTAGCATAGCATAGCTTGAAGCAGGGACAAACTGTGAGCAAATATTGACTGGGTATTGATGCAGTATCTGGCTGATGTTTGTACATTAGGAATATCCAACATCATGCTAACTGGCCATTGTGAGGAGAAGGGACACTTCAAACCAATTTTTCTACAAGACAGCTAGCAAAATCAACGCTCTGTGTTTATTAGTGACATGATACAAATCAGCAAATTTCACAGACTGTTGATGGAGCTAGGCTAACAGTTTTCCTCTACCTCCAGTATTTGTAGGTAGCTTGTGCTATAGCAGCTTAGCCTAGCAAACAGCTAGCATACCTGGTGCTTTGTTCCCAGTTAGCCCAGCTCCACCAAACGTTTAATCAAATTTAAAAAAGAAGACATTGTTTTAGTGGCAATTAGCACTGAAACTATTTGTTGGCCAACAACCACTGAGACAACAACTTGCAATGGATTGGCAAGTAGCTTTTTAGCAAAACATCATACGACATGTAGCTCAGGTTTGATGGTGACAGAGTTTCCCCCTTGTTTCCAGTCTACGCTAAGCTAGGCTAAACTAATTTGAACT
Source organism: Scatophagus argus (assembly GCF_020382885.2). Taxonomy (NCBI): domain Eukaryota; kingdom Metazoa; phylum Chordata; class Actinopteri; family Scatophagidae; genus Scatophagus; species Scatophagus argus. Next base: position 694,696 of record NC_058514.1, on the reverse strand, counting down.
CAGGGAAGATGCTAAACAGCATTTTAAAAACAATTTACAGGAAATAGCAAAACAACATGAGGTTTAAGTGCTAAGGGGACCTCGAGACGAGTTCTGATTTCTCAGACTTCAAGTTAGGTTGTAGTTTATCTGAAATGTTGTGCATGTGAACTTGTTTTACTTCTTAAATAACCAGCTAATGTCAGTTGGTTTTGATGCCTCGGAACAAAAGCTTCTCTTACAGGTCACATTTAAAACTGTTGCTCAGTAATCCGACTCAGAAATCCATCAACGGTTACGTTTGGAGAAATGTTTTTATTAAATCAGTTGAAAGATAAGTTTGGTGATATTCTATATATTTTTTCTTGTCAACAAATCCTGTGTACACGACCACACCCACAATGCGCTGATCCTGTCAACACTTATCGTCCAAACGTATTCTTCCACTGCTGAAAATAGTCCTTTTGCTCCCATTTGTTTGATACAGTGAGCAGTTACAGGATATTACCAAATACTTTGTTTAGTAAAACTTCTGTGAGGATTTTTTATTTTAACTATTTCCAGCTTTAGCTGAGTGGGATTTGTTGAGAGGTCGACATGTAGAGGAACACCTCGACTTATACTTTAAACTATTTGCATGCCCGTATGACCACATTTCACTGAATACTTTCAGGCACTTTCTCTGGAGGTTCATCTGAAGGCAACGTTTCTGGGAAAATAAAACAAATTTAAAGCTGGAGAAAAACTCTAACCAAATTTCCATGAGGACAACAATCATCACAAACTGGTTTTAACAGTGGAAGCAGCACACGAGGGGACAAGACGTGCAGTGAGACAGGACAGCGTGGACATCATGAGGTCCAAAGTTTTAGACAACAGAATTTCTGCACAAAGTCAAGTGGATTTGAGTTTTTCACATCAGCAAAAACGATCAGACTCGATTTGTTGATCGCATCGTCTCGCTCTGACGGTTTCCTCACTGTCTGACAGCTCCTTCACAGTATTGCTCTCAGCAAAGTGTTGCATAATCAATTTGTCTATCGTCCTGAATTGTCGCAAATGCTTAATATAAAATTCATCAAACTGCTCCTCTTGAGCAAGTTCATGTTTTTACAAGAGCTGTACATGAACGAGTCTGAGTCTCACTATGGAAGCTCATTACTGCAAAGAAAAACGATGTTAGGGATCACGCCAAACAAAATTTATGACAAAGGAAATAGAAAGTATGACTGATTTAGTCAGAAGTCAAAATTAAGTAAAATTTTTGACTCACTACATCACACTAATAAAGCATCCAATTTTACAATGTGAACAGTTTTTCCGAATCAATACTTAAAGTTTCACTTTAAGTCATAATTGTGAGATCTGCAAAAGTCGAATTAAAAGAAAAACATCCACAGCAAATTATTATTACTGTTGTTGTTACTTAAGTCTTTTTGTCAAAAATTTCACTTGGTATCTTATCAGTTTGACTCAGTGTGTGCATTTTTATCATCTTTTAACTTATATCCTTTTGGTACAAATGGACTTCCATATTTAGTTTCCAGATGGGAATGGAGATAAGAAAACAAAAAACCTAAACCTAGGAACTTTATTTACACTTCTTAACATCTTATTCTCTTATTTACACTTTGTTCCTCCATTGTATGTTCATCAAATTAAAAACAGCCCCACAAATTAAGTCATATTGCCAGGAAACCGAAAATACTCCATGGATTCATAACTTTTACGATAAACTCACCACAAGGGGCTGATTTAACTGAAACTCTAGTATCGACATCCCATCGGGTAACAAAAATACAGAGCGGCTGAGATCATTCTGATGAAATTTGCTTTCAAATTCAGGAAAATAAAGTCTGTGGATGTTTGCTGATTGAGACGGGCTGTAAGAACTTGGCGCTTCACTTCAAACGTAAAAATCAACTCTTCATCCATCCAACACCTAAAAAAAAACATCATTGCCACACTCTGAATAAAAATACATTTCAGCCCTTTTTTGTCCATTCAGTGGCAGCAGCAACATCCAAACCCAACTCAAAACTCAAACCCAGCGTGTTTGAAGTGTGGTTTCTAATGTGAAGGTTTGACTAAAGCTATCATTTCACATATCACTTAAGGATAATTACCAAAAGTTTTCCAGGTAGGTCACGTCCTCTCCCACAGATCTGTGTTGAAAAGGTTTCTACACGACCTTCCAAAAAGTCCTCCAGCTCTGATCATCAGTCGAGCTCCTTAACGTCTCGAGTCCACATGGACAGCTCATCTCGTCGGCAGCTGGAGGGATTCATCCGTCCACCGACATCCTGTCCGTGTCCTGACTTAGACAGACTGGGCTTCGTTACGCATTCACGTCTTAAGTGCAAAAGCAGCTATGCTAAGTTCCATTTTTTGTTGTGAGTGGCGTGTACGACCACTTCCTGTGAAGTGTCCTTTCAGTCCCAGTGAACTTCCAGTTTTATTTCCTACAGTTTGGCTCGCTGAAAGAACGCCTGTACGGACAGAAGACGATTATCAGATAACCATCAGCAACAGCCAGTCTCAGTGATCAAAACCAACACACTCGTACCTTAATGTAGTTTTTCAGGACTTTGATGTCTGGCTGCTGAATCACTTGACAAAGTTCCTGTGAGATTCAGTTCATAACGTTAGAACACAGCAGCAAAACAGAGAAACTGTTTGTGTGGTGCTGTAACACAAAGTTAATGCTTGACTGAGTACATCCAGTTTCAGGTCTCTGAGTCCAGGAGGACTTCGATGTTTGGGACAAACTTGTGGACTTTTGGTCAGATAGCAGCTCTGTTCAAAACAGTGTTGACATGGGAGTGACACTCCAGGAAACCTGACTGCACATCAGCTGTAAGCTGGCGAGCAACGTCAGGGTCTGAAGGACGTGTGGCCAATCAAATCAAAAGGAGATTTACTACATCAGCCAAATGAGACTTAAGTTCACTTAAAGTCACAACTATGAGAAATGCACTGAAAATGTGTGTGTGAACAGGAAGTTGTTGCTGGCAGACCTGAAAGGTATTTTTACCTGTGAGATTTCTGGTGACACCTGAAGTGAGGGCAAGTACTCCTGCTGTAAGAACTGGATGAACTCCGGGCCCTGAAACAAAACACTTCCGACCGTTAGGATTATTTCAAAGCTCAACATCTTTTACTCTGATGGAGAAAAACAGTTTTTACCCTTTTGAGATGAATCATTTTGAGCGTGAGGGCACACTCCGACAGCGTCTGTGAAAAGCAGAGAAGAGCGATGCTGACCTCCGCTATTAAATTATTGTCTTGGGTTTGTAGGCTGGACTCTGACACAGAAACCTACCAGGACTGTCTGAGCATCCGAGAGGTCAAAGGTCGGCTTGAGAGGAGCCAAGAAACATGCAGGAACGATGTGTTTGTAGATGAAGTCGGGGAAACCCACCATGCCGTCTTTACCTCCTGCAGGAAGAAGACAAACTTCAGCACAAACACAGAAGACAGACTGGCAGTCATCTAAAGCTCAGCATGAGGCTTTGTGGCCGCTTCTCACCCCACAGCTCCACCAGCTTGGACAGGATGATGAAGCAGGTTTTCTGAGCGATGGGGTCGGGGAAGTCGACGGCTCCCTGGATGATGGTGAACAAGACTCGCTCGATGTTTTCTGCTCCTGAAAACAGAAATAACGGCGACGCCATTGAACTACTCCAGAAAGTTCTTCCAGTGCTCAATGAAATCAAAGAGTTGAAGTGCAGTTCATTGTGTGATTTCAGGTCTTTGAGGACAAATATGACATCCTCTTCAGACTGACATGGCTCACATGTCTGCCCAGCACATACAGCATGTAGCTTAGCTTAGCATAAAGACTGGAGACAGGGGGAAGTCGCTAGCCTGGTTCTGTCCAGCTCTGAAGCTCACTGATCCACAACTCGTTGTTTTAACAGATTAAACATGTTAGGATTTACCTCACACATGACAACACCTGAGACACAAAGACTACTTTGAGGCAGCATCAGATCGTTGTCTCCGGCTCACCCTGATTGGCCATCACCTCGTTCATTCCACTTCCTGTGACCGTCTGGATGAAGGTGAAGTAGCTCCTCCTCAGCATCTGTTTCTCTAGGGCGGCCGCCTGGTCGTTGTCCTCTGCCGGCCGGGCCAACACCTCGAAGATGGCGAGCACCAACGGCATGAAAACCTGCTGCAGGAAGGGAGACACCTGCCGCTGCCATGGCAACAGGACAGGAAGCTGGATAAGTCTGTGTCACATCAGGAATCACTCCTGTCCCGATCATTTCGGTGTTCTTGTTACCTTGAACTTGGCGGTCATCTGGCTGATGAGCGGGATGAACTCCTGCAGATCTTTGGCCTCGCAGTCCTTCAGCATGTGCTCCGAGGCGGCGGGGATGAAGGGCAGCACTTCCTCCTCCAGGCAGATGATCATTCGGTGTAGGAAGGAGCGGACGGAGCTGCGCAGCACCCCCCTCTGGACGGGACAGCTCAGCGCAGGCAGGAAGGTGTGCATACAGTCTCTGTAGACCTCCGTGCAGCCGCACTGCTTCACCGTCTGCTTGTTGCTGAACGCCTTGCTGGTCCGACTGCAAACAGAGACGATGACGAGTTCAGCCGAGCGGCCGAATAATATCGGCTTCTGACCTCAGCAGACTGGAAACTTTCATGTGCTGTCGAGCTTGAAACATCAAAAATAAAAGCCAGAGTTCCAAGGCTACATGTATAAGACTGATGCTTAAGAGATGGTGCATTTTAACTCCGACACGCCCACAGCTTACTGACAGGGCACAAACACCTGGAGGCAGTGAAGACAAAAACTAACCGACATTCTTCTGTTGCTTACACAAAAAAGAAAAAGTCCTGCAAATGGCTGCAATTATATTACATTTAATAGCTAGAGGACCAGTTCATCCGGAAGACATTATTCAAAAGAATAAATCGCAGCAAGAGTCACAAAAAGTTGTGTGTTTTCATTCATGAAAGCCTCAACTTCTTCTACTGCAAACCAGATCCTAAGACATGGAGGCTTCACGCACACGTTTAGCCGGCAGCACAGGCGGTCCTCTTCACGTTACCACAGTCTCTCTGAAGCTAAAGTGTGAGCTGTTTCACAGCAGAATCGCCCTCAACACCTCAATCGACTGAAACACGAGACGCTCGGGCCTCACCTGGCGAATCCGACGGCGTGGCTCAGACAGTCGGCGAGGGCGGCCTGTCTCTCCTCCTCCGTCTCTTGTGGCAGTTTGGCGAGCAGCAGGCGAAACGCGTCCATCAGCGGTAAAAGCAGGCTCCTCATTAGCGCCTGCTTCCTCTCCACGGGACTGTCTCCGTTCACGATCAGGACGCCCGCCGTCTCAAACATGAACAGCTGGTCGTCACTGGTCAGCAGCGCCGGGAAGCCGTTTTCCTGGATGGAGGAAAACCTTGTGAATGTTGAGGACTGACTGGATATTTTACTCTACAAAATTATTATGAAATGGATTCTTTAATCAATAAGATTAGCTGGCTGTGGCTAAACTGCCAGCAGCTTTCTTTCAGCGGTCACATGACGATACTCACAGGGGGAGCGAGTTCTAGCAGGTCCTGGATCCTGGTCAGGATGTCCTCAATGAAGGCATTCATGTGTTTACTGTTAACAGAGTCAGGACAAACATCTGAATTCCACAGACATCAGCCAGGATGTTTCTGATCAACGTTATTCACATATTTTCATATATTTTCATAGTTTCTGTTCTGTTGTCCTCCAGCTGGTGACCACTCAGTCAGTGTCCAATCAGGAAATGAAACTGCACTCACTGCAAAGTTTTGACAAATCTGGAGAAGAGGTAGGCCACTCTGCTGCGGACCTTTGGGCTGTTGTGTCTCAGGCCTCTTTGGTCCAGAAACGCCATCTGACAGTGAACACAACACCAGTCAGAGGTCACCTCTGCTGTACGACACAGCAAAGCTTGCAGCACTTCACAGCTTGTTTTAAAAGACTTCCTGACACTCACCAGAACGTTTGGGATGTGCTGCGGCTCCACGATGAAGAATTTGTCATATCGAACGACCGTTTCGAAAAACTCCAGAGACACTGAGGTGTGCTGGTAGCTGCTCACATTGCAGGACACCAGCTGAGAGTTCAGAGTAGAATAAAACACTCAGACCGCGACAAAAACAGAGACGTTGAACACAACACTGAAGCCAAGTCATGCGACTGACCGTCCTCATCATGTCCTGCAGGGCGCTTGTCTTCGCCGTTTCTCCAGAGAAGTGAGCACCGTGAGAAGCCGGCAGGGATTCACCCAGCATGTACAGTAGCCTGATGGCCACCTCCACCTCCATGAAAGGAGCCGTCTGCCAGTTCCTGATATGAATTTAAAAATGTTTGACAGCAGGCAGTTGAGAACCCAAAGCCCCGTCGTGCGCTCGTGTTTAAAAAGAAAATGTCGAATGTGGTGCGTGGTGCTGGGCTCTTACTGCATGGTGTTGGTGAAGACGCGTCGGACGGCCTCCAGCAGCAGCTCCGGCGACACCTGAGCCAGACGATCCAGCAGCATCTTCAGCTGCTTCCTGTACTCCACAAACATGGCCTCGTCCTCACCCTGACAAACAGAAGCTGGACGTCAGCGGCTGCTCTTCAGCGTCTCACGGTGGAACCAGAGACCAAGAAACTCACCTCGTTTTCAAAGTTGTACTCGTCATCGTACGTCAGCTTCTTCATGACGGCGAGCATGACGGCCTGCGGTGAGCAGACGGAGGCATTAGTTTATTCAAACCTCCGGTGGATGATGAGATGATCGACAGCATCGTTTATGACTCACCTCTATGTTGGACTTCTGCTGGTCTGTCAGCTGTGGCAGCTGCACAAACAGAAAAACGTTCTGTCAGTGGGCTACAGAAGCTGTATTTGTTACACCTCATTTCCTAACACGTCACTCTAAAATCTTTTTGTTCTTCTTGACCTCGTGGACTCTGACTGGTCCAAACAGAGTTTCCGTCCTCACCTGTTTGAGGACGTGCAGGTATTCGTAGCAGAAGCTGACGATGTTGGCCGAGATGTCGTCATCCTCATGCACCAGCAGCTGCAGCAGAAGCGGCACTTTGGCCTCCACGGCCTGCAGCGTCTCAGCCGCGTCCTTCACGTTTCCCGACTTAGCCAGTTTGGTCCAGCTCAGCACCAGACTCTGCCCCATCCCGTTCACCAGCCGAGAGAATTTGGCCAGGAAGTCCACGTCCTCCTCCTGACGGGACAGGAAGAGGGACATAAAACATACTGACATCCAGGAAGTGAGGAAAAGCATGTGACGGTTGGCTGCTGAAGCATGTAAAACTGAACCAGGACATTCTGTGAGTTTGTCTGGTTCCCTGATTAGACTAAACTCTGAGCGAGATTGTGAAATTCAGCAAACTCGCCGCTCGTAAAAATCTTCCTGTGAAAACTGTGGAAGCTGTTTCGTGTTATGACACAAGTGATCTCAGTGCTGATGTGGTTTCTTATTTAAAACAAAGCTCTGAAGGTGAACCTGGTCCACGTTGAAGAATCCAGCAGACTGCAGCACTTGGCAAAGAGACTCCACCAGTTTGGTTTTGTCCACGGGGTCCATTCCTTTGTTGACGATTTCAAACAGGCAGTCACAGGCCTCCTCTCTGAGCTCCTCCACCGACATCTGACTCAGCAGCAGGTTCACAAACCTGAAAGCACCAGAGAGAAACTGGAGTCACTTCCTGATGTCTTGTCAAAGCAGAAACTGGACCAAAATAAAAGCCTCTATACGGGACCTGAGAGGTAGGACATCTTATCTAACATGTCGCCTGAATCACAGTTTTACAGCAACAGTTTACAATTAAAGAAAGACCAGCGAGCAGTTCATCAGTGGAATAATCGCTCTAACTGACCGGTCGTTGGCGATGAGGTTGAGGTCAATCCAGGACACGTAGGCTCCCACCACTTCCAGACACTGACAGGTGAGCTCTGGGTGGGACTGCTGGTAGGTCTGCAGGATCTGGAACCAGGATTCCACCAGGTGGGGGATGCACTGCTCCCGCATGGCGTCTTTGATTAAAGTGTTTCTGCGCGTCTCCTGAAGTGGAAAGACTCAGTTCAGGATACAAAACAAATCCAGTTCTTACAGGAGGAATCAGATTTAATGAAAACAACAAAACCCTGACGCTCTGGATCACGTGTTCGGCCCAGGATTATTTATGAGGTCCATCAAAACCAGGTCTGCCGTAACACAAACATCTTAGTTATGTGCTGGTCTCCGCTCTGTGGGTTTGACTTCCTGTATTCATCAGTTTTTCTTTGACTGCTCAGTCACTCACTGTTTTAACCTTCAAAGTGGAAATAAACTTTTTGCTTAAACTCACTGGTGATGCAGCACAATTTAATCACTGTGCAGGCATACGAATCAGACACAGAATGGACGGACTGTGTGTTTAACGGGTCAGGGGGTAAACTTGTGTGCACGCTCATCATGAATGTTTGACTCTAGCGACGGAAGTCGTATTTTCTCTTACTGAAGAAAAAGAACCTTGTGATGCTTCATTTGATTCTTGTGATGTGACATGAGGGCGTCTCTTACCTCAGGTGAGTGCAGGATGTCTCTGTCGACCACCTCGGCGTCGATGGCCATGAGCGTCCTCAGGTAGATGTCGACACCGTGGGGGTTCAGACCCACCAGCGACAGGATGTCAAAGAAGAACTTGGGCCACAGAGTCAGATACTCCATGATGAAGGTGAGGGCGAACACCTGAGCTGCTTTGTTCCTGATGAACGGCTTCTCAGGCTGACCGTTCATCAGCTGCAGTCAATGAGGGAAAACCACATCAACAGTCTGCAGGAGGTAACTCATTCACAACTGCACATTTTATTCTGGTAATATTTAAAGTACACCGTCACATGTTGCTTTGCATTTAAAAAAAACAACCCAATCCAGTGAAAAGTAAAGAAAAATCAATAACAGAATCACAACAAACAATGAAATTTAGTTCTGATGGTCAACTCAGAAATGCATAACTGAAAAAGTATGTTGGAGTGCATTTTGTAAGAATTTAACAGAAGTTTTCACGTAAGTTTATTTGGGAGGAAATCATCATCAGTTCATTTTATTATAAACTGACAACATGTTTGTATGAGAGTGGTGGAATAAAAAGCACAGCATCTCTGTGTGAAATGGAGCAGAAGTATTAAGTATCACAAACTTAAATAATCACGAAAAGTACTTTGTGTGGTGCAGTACCTGACACTGGAGCCACTTCATCAGCGTCTCTCTGATGAGCTGCTGCTGAACTGCACTCAGACCAGCGTGTCTGCAACACAAACAGCAGCACACAGGTTGATATAACGAGATTATTCCTCAGAGATAATGAGACAGAGCTTCATTGTCCTCACCTGAACTTGATCTGATGTTCCAAAACTTGGAAGCAGAAGAACTTCACATGGTCGTCACTGCAGTAACACACAGATAAAACAAGCTTCAACACATCTGAAACAGAAGAGGATCAAATCACTTGTGTGGTGACGACACTCACCTGTAAATCCCTTTAGCCAGAGCCTCTGCACACACCTCCCAGGCATCCTGAGACTCCTTCAGCTGCTCAAAGTATGCCATAGCCTGAAGAAAAACACACACCATTACTTCATGTCAGTTTTCTCACCAAACTATCACTAAAACCAACTTCTATCAGCCGCACAATCCGACTCAATTCAAATTACTGAAGATCAAAAACCGAGCAATCTGACAAGTGAGAAGATCTGACTTCAACCTGTGAACATCAAAGATGGCTGCCATAAATCCGGCCGGTGAAGAAGAGGTTAAGCAGTGTTCTAATATAATATAATATAATAACAGTACAATAGTTTGTTGTTTTACCCTCTGCCTGTAGCGGGCGTCGGCGTTCGGGTTGAGCCCCAGCAGGGCCTGCTCGTCCATGACTGCAGCGACAGACTGGCAGGCCATTCGTGGGTTAGCTTTCCTCCAAGGCAGGTTCACTCCTCTGTGCTGCTGTCAGGCAGGTTTCTCTCATCTGCTAACAGAAGGAAAACCTGAGGTGAGACAAACCGAGAGACTTCGTGTCTACTGCTGCTTTCCAATAATGAACAGAGTTAGATCAACACTAATCAGGTTTCCGACTAAATGTGGAACAACTTCAGTGTTTGAAGTTCCACTTCTGAACACACAAGGCAGCAGGAACAAAATCATTCCTGAAGCATAAACAGACGAGTTCGGGTCCATTTTAAGATTTTCCAGAAAATCGTCAAAAGAACCTGAATGTTTGTTTCCATCCACAGCTGTTGGATGGAAGGAAGGAAGCCGACGTGAAGTTTCACCTGAGCTCTACGCACCCACATCACGTGATCAAACCTTATCACGCTTTGTGCCTGTCACAGTGGTGAACGTCTGTTTGAAAAATAAAATCCTGTCTGCATCAAGCAGTTTCCCCTCCAGAAACAGCTAAAGTTCCAGGTTAGACGTTTAGGAGCAGGTTGAAAACATTTTTTAATTTTCAGTGAACAGAAATGACTTTAATCCATATGCTTGGAGAAGCCATCAGGGGGTTTACATCCGGTCTCAAACACTGCCAGGAACTTAATACTTAAACTGTGACTGAAATGTCGCGTAAATGTATGAAAGGGGCTAAATTAAATTAACGTTAAGCCATTGTTGAAGAAGACCAACCGCGATTAATCAGCAGACTGACAGAGACATCAGTTGGCTCCTGTAACGGCTGAAACGTGGCCGGCTTCGGTGTGCGTGACAGCGAGACGTCCAGGTGATCAGTGAGTCAGCACTGGTTTGTGTTCGGGCGCCACAAATGCTTCAAATACGATGACTCGACACCAACACCTAATGTTTACTTTGTCCGACATTCACAGAGGATGAGGAGCAGAAACAATACAACCTGACAGCTCAGCCACCATCACTGAACTGAAGTTACATGATGCAATGCATCGTCAACACTTTTAGCCACCACGTCCCAGTTACAATGCCAGCACCATAAACACTTAAATCGAACATATAAGGTGTTAAATAAGGATGTTTAATCCGTGAAATTGTGACCTGTGTTGTGGATGAAAATGCAACCCGTGAGACGGGCCACTCCTCAAAAAGTTGCTACAAGCTAGCAAATCCACTCAGATTCAAAATAGCTGAGTGCTGCTAACTCAAGCTAGCGCTAGCCGGCTAGCTACCGAGCTCGCCTGTTGCAAAGTTAACAATTCAGACCCCCGTAGCAAGTAAAAAAACCCGGGTCATCACCGGGAAGCTTTCACTAACAGCAACAACGATCGGCTGACAGGCCTAAACCCAATGTTATTGTGGCTTTTCCTCTTGTTTATCACGGCTCGGTAACGTTACCTGCTGATGCGTCGCTCGCCTCCTTCAATCACATCATGTGAAAACCGCACGATGACAAACTGAGCTAACGTTAGCCTTTTCTCGTCAGGCTAGTCACAGTAAAATCAAACAGCGCATTCTAGAAAGCTCACCTTAATGAAAACTTAATTTATCAAGTGTTATTTCCCCCGTCAACTCATCACGGAGCCGCTGAGAATTCACCAGAAATCCAGTTGCATGTCGGCTATACTCACCGACACACGACAGAAGCAGCGGTGCGGCGTGTCCACTCAGTTAACATCCGGGTCACATCCACCGGAAGAGATTCTGTCTTAGCGTCGCCTGAAAGTGGAGGTATTATTAATAAAATATAATTACGTTTTCTTTTACAGATATATTACATGTTACGTTTAGGTTGTTATTAGTGTTTACATGCTATTAGTGTTGGATTCTCAGAAGTCTGTTTATGCCGGCAGATGTTAATGCTAATGTTAGCTTAGAGTCATCAGACTGAAGTTGGCTTCAGATTCGTCTGAAAGTGATCAAAATGTCCCTTTTTCATTGTTGTTCCTTCACTTTAAAGAGGTGAAACGGGAGCTTGAATTCAAATAAAAAACTGAACGGGATTTGAAATCCTTTGTCATATTTGTGAGACCTTTATTCTAGGAAATACGCAGATGTTTCTGTGTAGTACTATTAATTTAATGCACAAAAATACAGGAGACGGGATCATGGGGCATCTGTACCATGAAGACGTTAATTTAAAAGTATTTCAAAAATATTAAAAAGCAAAATTATATTAAGCCTCCAGCACAGTTTTAAGTGATTGGTGCAATATTTTCTTGCTGAAGGAAAGATTAGAAGCTTGATCAACTCTCATGGCTACATATATTTGAGTTTTTACAGATTAAACAGAAGGCTATCAAAATTTTTGTTCTCTTTAATTAATTTGAGGTATTTTATTCCGTTTTTTGTGTTGTATTAATTGTCTTGTTTTGTGTGCCTCATTGACTTCTTACATTAATAATTACTGTTTTAATCTTGTAAAACACCTGGTAACTTTGCTCTGAAAAGTGTCTGTTTTTACTTTTCCTGTGAACAGGAAACCATCTTCGCGTCCCTGCTGGTCCCGCCTCCTCCGGCCATTTGACGTGCCGAGTCTCCGCCCTGCTGCTTCCTCTTTTACTGTGGCAGTGAGCGAGAGACACCATGAAGGCGTCCGGCACAGTACGTAAAACTCTTTAATTACCGATATCTGCCGACAACACACGGATTATATGGACGGATGCGGCTTTATAATGTCGTGTTTGTCCGATTTATGCATTTATGTCCCCAAAAAGTCCACATTTATGCGATAATTTGAGTCTTTCTCGTCCCGATGTGTTTTGCGGCTACAACATGGCGCCGCGGTACCATGTGGACGGCGGTGGATTGAAATGGGACGGGGTGTTACTGCTAGTAAAGTACAAATATTCACATACAGTAGAAGATACTTAATTACACCTGAGAATCGCAGCTTTACGAGGATTTCCGTTATGTTGTCTGTTTAACGTACCGCGTGGTTGACTTGAGTCTACAGGTGCGTTTAGCTGTGTTGGCTCCCCTGGAGGCTAACGTTAGCAGCTAATAATGTGGTGCTGAAGTGTGTAGGTCTCAACACGTTTGACACGCAGCTGTTGTTTAAGGGCTGCAGGCTCAGACGGACTTTTCTGTTGTGAACTCACCAACAGTCCTGTGGCACTGAAGGGCAGTGAAGGCTCTCACATGCTCTTTGTCAGGGAGACGTCTGCAGTTGGGAAGGATTCATGTGTTACAGCAATACTGCAAAATGAGCCGAAGATTCAAAATGTTTTCCTGAAGCGTACCATTAACAGTCACTTGGAGCTCTGCTCAAGTCAACATGGTCTCAGCAGTTTAGTGTGAGTTGTACATGAAAATAAAAAAAGCTCCAAAAGTTTAATGAATGAGAGCTCAGTAGCTGCACTTCATAAAGTGAAAGAGGAGGAGATAATGTGAAGTTTCCACCACATGACTTTAACATCCCCGCTGTTCATATTCTTCTACACATGCACCCAAACCCAAAGCTCGTATCGTCTCGGTGGTACGAGTTTGTCTGGTGTGCAGACAGAAATCGGATCCTTGTCGCCTTTCTGATGCTGCGGTGCCTCTGAAAGTGAATTCAAGGGTCGACACGTGTTGAGAGGCCTCATTATGTACACCTTGATGTGATGTACTTGTGTCCTGACAGATCACTGTTGTTTCTGCATACAGCTTAGGGAGTACAAAGTCATTGGGCGTCTGCTGCCCTCTGCCAAGAATCCTGCCCCTCCTCTGTACCGGATGAGGATCTTCGCCCCCAATCACGTCGTGGCCAAGTCACGCTTCTGGTACTTCGTGTCCCAGCTGAGGAAGATGAAGAAGGCCTCTGGAGAGACCGTCTACTGTGGCCTGGTGAGTATCTGGACCACTCAGACTTCAGCCCTGTAATGGTGGTCACATCCAACATTTTCATTTCTGTGGACAAAGATCCGTTTTGTTCTTTATGTGCGTCAGATGCTTAAACTGCTGAGTTCTGACTCGGATCTTGTATGGCAAATCAGCCACCAAAAATGTTTACTTTTTCTGCAGCTGGCAAATACTGATTTTCATTGTTAATTAACCTGCAGGTTGTTAGTCATAATTCATCATAAAGTCCAGAGGATGTCAAAGTCGTGAAAAAATGTTCATCAGTGCGCCAGAAGCCAAAGTGATGTCTTTTAAAGAATATCGCTGAAGTGTCGATGTGTAAAATCATGTCTCTGCTAAGTCACATGATTTTACTTCTTCACCTCACACGCACACAAACCCAAAGTTCAGACCGTCTCAGTGGTGTGAGTTTGTCTGCTGTGCGAACACAAACCAGATCCTTGTCGCCTTTCTGATGCTGCGGTGCCTCTGAAAGTGAATTCAAGGCTCAACAAACTGTTCCTTCCGTCCGTCCGGTCGTTAATGTGAGATTGAAAGACTTGAGCCGATGGCCGAAACACAGAGTGTGTTATGGCAGAGTCGGGGTCAGTCAGGCCTGGCTGGACTCGTGTCTCTGGACTCAGGACCGTACTGTCATCTGGTTTGTCAGGGACGTCGCTGCCTCTGCTGTTCGTTAAGCCACACGTTCAGCGGAGCCAGAAGGAGCCTTTCAAAGCCTTTTCATCTGTACAAACATAAGCATGCTTTGAATAAGTTTCAGTGTGTCAAGTCTGATGTCCTGCTGCTGTTGTTGGACTCGTTCAGGTCCACGAGAAGACCCCCCTGAAGGTGAAGAACTTTGGTATCTGGCTGCGTTACGACTCCCGTAGCGGCACCCACAACATGTACAGAGAGTACAGAGACCTGACCACCTCTGGAGCCGTCACGCAGTGCTGTGAGTATTCAGCACACATACACAAACAAACAGCAGGGCACCACGCAGGTAAACAGCTCACCTGATCAGGAAGAGACGCGTCTCCTGATGTCTGCCGTCCAAACAGAGATTTTGTTCTGATGAGAAACAGTCTCATCTCTACAGCTGTTTGTTTGTTTGGTTGTTCACACCGACTGCTGCTGACTTGTTGTTAACAAATTAAATCATGAATGTGGTTTCCTGTTTGGGTTTAAGCAGGTGTGTTTAAGTGTGTGTGTCCAGTCTAACTGACAGAAAAACAAAGTGACTAAAACGCTGAGGTGAGACAGAGCTGGAACACAGACGTGATGCCTGCTTTTAGGCACAGACTTTCTTTACCTCCTTACTAATGTGGGAGCACAAACAAACAGAACGTTGACTGGAGGAAACAGCCTGCAGATGGACCTCGTTGTTTTCAGCCACCTGAGGCGTTCTCACTAACTGGAGCTGTTTTAAGAGGTTCTCTTTGAGACGAAGTCGTTAAAGTAATCAAGTCAGACCTGGACTGAACGTGGAGTTTCTGCTGTTGGGTTCACATCCTGTCAGGTCAGCAGATGATGAACATAACTGCAGTACACGCAGTACGGGAGGCAGATTGTCCGGTTTTTGTGTACTGAGCTGCAAACCAACGTGTGTTGTTTTAAAGGTTCAGTTAAACACATTAAAATGTCTAAAAGGATTTGACCTTTCTTACATCAATGTAAACCTGACCGTGTATGATACTCCTGTACAGACTTGTGTTGAAGCTGGTGTATAAACAGTCGGGTTAATCTGATGTACTTTGTCCTCTTCGGTCCGTCAGATCGTGACATGGGAGCTCGCCATCGTGCTCGCGCCCACTCCATCCAGATCATGAAGGTGCAGGTCATCCCGGCCAACAAGTGTCGCAGACCCGCCATCAAGCAGTTCCACGTGAGTCCCCGACTCTGTTACTGTTGTTTGAACCTGTCAGCGGGTCTCTCTCTGGACTGCCTCCATGTTTGTCAGCTCCAGTTTAAACACCCGCCACACTAAAAGGCCAGATTCCTCTTCCAGATTTCCAGCTTCCATCTTCAAACCTGGCGGTTCTGAAACTGGCCACAGACGATTGGATGATTTAACTGCTGATGTAAAATGAGTTTGATGACTTAATGTTGTTTCTCCTCTGCAGGACTCCAAGATCAAGTTCCCCCTGCCTCACAGGGTCCTGCGTCGCCAGCACAAACCCCGCTTCACCACCAAGAGACCAAACACCTTCTACTAAAAGCAGTTTTTCAGTTTGTGTGGGGAAGAATAAAAATAATCTAACTGAAAGAGTCGACTCATTGCCTTTCATTTAAACAGCACAGGCTGGCAACTGAACTTTAAACTAGCAAACCTGCTCGGTACTGTTTTATTTATTTATAACTTACTTCATTAATCCCAAGCTGGGAAATGACTTCTCTGCATTTAACCCATCACTGATTGAAACACACACACATGCAACATGCAGTGAAACACACACAGGAGCAGTGGGCAGCATCAAGCACCCGGGGAGCATATTGGGGGGTTAAGTGCCTTGCTCAAGGGCACATCAGCTGGCTAATGTGTTATCATTATCCACCACACTCAAATTTTTCCTGCCTGTCCGGTGGGGGAACCGAACCAGCGACCTTCCGATCACAAGTCGCTTCTCCAACCTCGAGGCCACGGCTGCCCACAAAGATGGTTTGTCATTTTAGGTCGTTCTTATCACACTGATGTTTGTTCAAGTGTTCATTTTTCTGATCGGTTTGGTTTTAATCATTTGATGGTCAAGGCAGATGGACGTCCACACTGAGTCGGGGTCTGCTCTGAGGTTTCAGCCTGTAAGAAAGTTAAACAGTTTGGTCAGGATAAACATCATACAGCTTCATTAAAATATTGTTTTAGGAAACACAGACTGAACCACAGAAGAAGAAAACAGACTTTAGCATCAGCAGAACATCAGCCTGATGTCCGCAGCTCAGCGTCATCACAACTTTCACTTCATATTAATGTCAGCACAGAAGGAAAAAATGGTGTCTGACCTGAGAGTCTGCAGTGTGGACTCTGCAGTCCAGCACACGGCAGCTTCACTCCTGAGTCTGTCAGACTGTCAAAGCTCAGCTCCAGCTCAGTCAGATGGGAGGGGTTGGACTTTAGAGCTGAGGATTTCACAGTGATGAAGTCTGCGATTACAGATAATATTTAAAATACAATAAAACACTTCAATCCAATATTAGTGGTTTTGTAACACAACAGCCCTTCAGCTGAATAATACAATGTTAGGATTTGCTGGAGTTTGCTTTTCTCCCCTCACCTGCATGTGTGTGTGCTACCTGAAGCCAATCTGGAGGAGCTTCTACCTGCTCCACAATTATTCAACACACCTGTTCTTGATTCCACCCATCATCTCCACCTTGCTCCTGTCTCATTTGAAGACCAGTCAGGCACATGATCCTCCACTGCTCAGTGGTATCACATCAGGCCAGACTCTTTCTGTGCTCTTTGGAAGATCTTTGCATGTCAACCCTCATTTCCCTGTGCTTACGTCCACCTGCTGCCTCTGCCTGCTCTGCCCCTTCAGCTCTGGATGGATGTGATTCATGGCAGACTGACTGAAAAGGGGTGGCATGGTGGTGCAGTGGGCAGTGCTGTCACCTTACAGCAAGAAAGTTCTTGGATTGAACCCCGACCAGGTCTTTTCTGTGTGAGTGTGCATGCCCCCCCCCACCGTCCATGAGATCTCCTTGCAGGTACTCAGGATTCCTCCCACATGTAACACACTGTAACACGAGCTGTTATTGCATACTGCTGTATCATATTTGTTGGTTTACAAAATCCATTTGCATGCAGGTGTTACTGATACAGAGGTGCCTTCTGGCCCATCGGCCCTCCCTAACGCCTCTACTGCAGCTACATCTGCAGCTACATCTGCCTCTGGATCACCAGCCATCACTCCTGCAGTCTTTTTGTGACACAAAGGTAACTTTATTACCTTTAACAGACTGTGTACAAGTACACCAACGTGCCCTCTGGCCCCTCTGAACAGCCCCACCACTCAGCCTCTGCAGTCACAGCTCTGCTTACAGCAGGAGGTAAGTCCTGTTCATTCTGTGAAAGATGCATTATTTTTCTGCTGTGGTGCTGTGCTTTTTATTTTGACGTACTCTGATTTCTACCAGGCTATGGATGAGCCCAGTGTCCTGGTCTAAGGTGTGCTGTTTCCCAGCTTCACTCCAAAGATATGTGGGTTAGGTCAGGAAAACTGGTGGGTTAACTGGTGACTCTAAATTGCCCATAAGTGTCAATGTGAGCACAAATGGTTGGCTGTCTCTATTTATCAGATTATTGGGATTCTTTAACGATGATGTTTGTTCTACACTGTTTCTGTAAGCTGCCTCTACTGTATTCTTGTAAAATGAATCTGAAATGAATATTTATTTCTGTTATTACAGTTTCAGAATTTAGTGCTGGCGAGCTGTTTGCCCATGACGGATGCCCACTTTCTCCTCAAACACCAGCCAGGGTCTTTGAATGGATCAGCGGTTAGGGTGTCGGACCCGTAACCGGTGGATCGCTGGTTCGATTCCCTGTCCCGGTGTCCATGGCTGAGGTACCCTTGAGCAAGGTACCTAACCCCCACTGCTCCCCGGGTGCTGCACGCGGTCGCCCACTGCCCCGGGTTTGCTGTGTGTGTGTGCACGTCACTTGGGTGGGTTAAATGCAGAGAACAAATTTCATTGGAGTGAGTTCCCTCCAATGACAAGATATGTCACTTTCCTTTCCTTTCCTTTCCTGAATAGTGACATGCTGAAACGCCCCCTGGGGGCTATTTATGGAATTGTTTTCTATGGAGCCAAGGAGACAAGAGCAAGTTCACTTATCACAACTAGTTGGATTTAGTGTATGTGAAGTGTGTGTCTTTAATACTAACAGCTTCAGTTTTATGTTGCTTTATAATGCTGATACTCGTGTGTTGATTCCCCTCGATGAGGTTTGCCAGCAGCACGTTGACTGATGACTTCTGTCCGACATCAGACACAATCAGAATCAGAATTCCTTTATTAATCCCTGGAGGGAAATTCCTGAACCTCAATGTTCCTGAAATCCAGTGAAAGTCTGCTTTCATCCAGGCCATCAAAGATGAACAGAAGTTTACAGACAGCCAGCTGCTCTGCTGTGAGCTTCTGTAATGCTGGATGGAAAACATGGAGCAGCGTGAGAAGACTGTGCTGCTCATCTCTGATCAAGTTCAGCTCCCTGAACGACAGCAGAACCACCAGACTGACATCCTGGTTTTCCAGGCCCTCAGCCCAGTCCAGAGTGAACTTCTGCACTGAGAAGGTTTTTCCAACACCAGCGACGCCGTTGGTCAGAACGACTCTGATGGGAGTCTGCTGCTCAGGTGAGGCTTTAAAGATGTCCTGGCATCTGATCAAAGTCTCATGGAGGGTCTTCATCTTGGAAGTCGTGTCAAGCTGCCTGACCTTCACTCTGACCCTCTGTGATGTACAGCTCAGTGTAGATCGTGTTGAGGAGGGTCCCACTTCCTGTTTCATCACTTCCTTCAGTCACACGCTCACATCTCCTCCTCAGACTGAGTTTATGCTCATCTATAAGCTCCTGCAGGCCATCATTCATTAAACCAGATGAGAAAAGTGTGACAGAAACAAAATGTGACAATCACCACTCAAGTCCACAGGACAAAATGTTGAGAAGACAACATCAGTAAACAGTAGAGTTGTCAAAATAATTCATACTCGGATACTAATTGATACTGAAAACTACTGTGGGATCAGATACTCATTTGCAACTGAGTGAACACCAGCAATCCTGTCTTCACCTCCTCCAGCAGGCTCACAGGCCTTTGTTTCACAGCCATTACAAATCATATTGCTTATGTTTAAAACTAAAGAGAGCCTTTGACTCTGCGTTCACTGCTCTGGGTGCTGCTCAGCGCTAACGGGGTCAGGGCTGTCCGAGCACCACAGTGAAGGCACTACGAGGGTCACCAGATATTCACATCTGAGGGGAAAACTCACTGGACTTGACGTCACTTTGTTCACCCTGACGTCTGTGACGCTGTTGCAGCATCCGTCCACATGGTGGCAGTGTCCTCTAAGACATGAAGCTGAAGCAGTGCTCTCAGTTAACATGAATTAGCTCATTCAGCTGTTTCACCTTCCACATTAAAATCAGTTTATATTCTGAACATTTACCAGCTGGACTTACAAGTAAAGATGAATGTAACTGAATTTATTAAACTGATGATAGTTTCTGTAAATGACTTCAAAGCAAGGAATAATGCTGGAGCACAAATAGAGATAACTTAATTACTTTGCTGCTAAATGTAAAAATCTTGTAATGTGTAATTTCTTCAGTTTAAGAATGTAAACAGTCAAATCTCCAGAAAGAACTTTATCAGCCAGTACACTGCAGCCTGCGACTCTGATACAGCAGGTTACAAAGAGTGAGTCACAAGCTGAAATACATCACTAACAAGTACAACCCTGACTCTAAAAAGTCTGGGTTAATTGGCCCATTTACACCCAATCATGGTACTAGCACCTGTTAGCAATTAGTCTGTTTACCTGTGGACTGTTCCCAGCAGGTGTTTTCTGAGCATCAACACTGCTCTTCCTTTCCCTCCAAGGGCCTTACATGAAGGCAAACTGATTCCCTCCACATCGATAAAACTACAGCTTTCAACAAAGAAATACAGAAAACAGCCTCAGAGTCTTCTAGTTCTATTGTATGTATGCAGGCAGGAGTGCATTATTTATTCTTTCAGTTAGTTCACTAATAATTTAGTACTGTGGGTCCCGTCTCTTTTGGGTTGTGACATCCTTAAAACCGAAAGGTCCACTTATGACCTCTTGTTGTCTGTAAGCCTATGCTTTATGACGGAAAAGAGATTAAGCCATGAATTTAACTGTTAAAATGTTTTATAGACCAAAGCTGCAGCTTTAGCATTTAGCTCAGGCACACCTTCACAGACCTGCCTGTAAATTCTGCTTTTAATACTGATTTTAACAGTGACCTGCACAAGCCTGAATCAAAGGTGGCATAAAAGCCATGTCCAAGTGTTCCAAGTGGTAGTTTGAGAGTGGAAGCTCATTATTATCATCCTATTTTTTATACTCTGCACTTTTCTCCTTTCTTGGTCGGGAATACTGCATGTGCAATGTCTGTAAAAACAAGAATTTCCCTCCAGGGATTAATAAAGGAATTCTGAATCTGAATCTGAATCTGAATTACGACAACTCGTTTGGCTCTTTGTCAGGTAGCACGCTGGGAGCAGGCTGGTGTTACAGTAGAAGAGGTGGAGGTGCTGTGGAGTTTGGTGGGAGTCAACTGGGTGAGTATGGAGGAGATGGAGCAGTGGGTGGCTGCAGGAAAGACCTCACTCAGTGATGGAAAACATTCTTTTCAGTGAGTCACAGCCATAAACATGTAAAATCATTACAGATACACGAAAAACAGCCTGAGCAGTTTTCAGCCAGTGGTATGTTGAACTCACTCCAAACCAAACAGCAGAAAAATGGAACTCAAACTGGTGATTCTGATGGCTAATTAAATTCTAATATACAGTCGCATGTTTATGAGGCGGATCCAACTATTAGAGTTCGCTTAGCTGCAACTTTTTCCATTATTTGTGAGCAGCTCCTTTAAGAGCACTTGTGACAGGAAACAGGTTATAGCTTCAGAAATCAATTCCATACAAAGCAGCTCAGTATATACTGCAGTTTTTTTATTGTGCAAATTAAAAGACCATTTAGAAATCCATTTAGGTGTGCTCGAGGTTTTTTGACTCCACAGAAAGCTAAGGTTCTTCCCAGTGGAGCTCATTGTGAACGCAGAAATGCAGAAAACATTAAATATAACTGTGCTTTCTGTCTGACATAAATGTTTAAAGTACTGTAGATGTCTTTCATGAAACATTAAGTACAGACCTGCCCAGAAAACAACACTGTGAAGCCACATTTTCAGACTGAAATGTTGCCAAGAGAACCAATAACGACTGATGGCTTTGTGTTAAGGGTTGAATCACCAAATACTAATTAATTTATAATGTAGTTAAACTGGCTAAAACATTAGCAATCATAATAATGCCATACTGTTAATAACTGAAACGTTTCTAATGCAGTAGCCTTTGGTACTTAAAGTACTTTTTGTTCCTAATACTTGTAACAGTAAAAATGTAAACATGTAACAGATTATTTTTAACGTACATGCTGTTACTATTTTCACATAAATACTAATTGTAGCGCTCAAATCATATTCAAAAAAATAAAAGCATCAGAGCTGAAGCTTGATAGTCCACAGAACAAAAGAGAAAGGAGTACTCCAAATATCCATAAAGGTGTTTCAACTTCGGCCTTTCATTTCGGGAGGGGCCGTAGCAGCTAGCAAGCCGGCCAGCTAGCGTTAGCTGCTACGGGTTAACTCGTAGCAGCTAGCAAGCCGGCCAGCTAGCTAGCGTTAACTCGTAGCAGCTAGCTAGCAGACTCAGGACAGCACAACTTAAGTTTCAAATTGTGAAACCGCAATTCTCTGGCGTCATATGCGACTCCTAATCGCTGTCTGCACGATTTTATGTTCTTTCTAAAAATACAATATACTGATATTATCGGTGTATGATATTTAACTAAGAGAACGTTACACGATAAACAGTTAATAAAGCAGATATGATCACTGTTTGCTCTGATGAAGACAATGAAAAAGCTCGCCCAGGTTGGTCACTAGATGTCGCACTGCGCATGTCCACAACTATGGCTCGTGATGTACAGTAGGTGAAATTGCTTAATAGATTTGTAATCAAAGTAAAATATTTTAAATTGAAATAAAGAACTGAAGACACCAGATCCACATGTATAATGGATGACCAGTTATACTGTAGGTTTCACAACAATGAAACAAAACATGAAATGGAACAGAAAAAATACTAAAATTCAATCATTTCAATTATGTTTTAGTAGTTTTTGCATAAAAGATACAATGTATCAGCATATTACATATTTCTGAATGAAATCATTGGTTATGACAACCTAATTTCCCTCTGGGGATTAATAAAGTCATCTGTCTACCTACCTACATATTTCACAGATTGTTTTAAACATACATCTAAAATACATGTATGTCTGCCACATTCATTCTTTAAGTTTTTCACATATATTCAAAATAAATAATAAGGGAAAGAATGGAATCTTGTATAGGCACATATATACATACAAATAAATATTTTTTGCTGCATGTTCGGGCAAAAACTTTGAATATATTTGTGAGACAAATATATGAATCTTACACATGCTCACACATGTAAGGTGATCAGTCCCAGTGTGTTTGTACGTATGTGAGGATGGAGTGGATGGACTCTGCTGAACTGTGGCCTAGTTAAACTATAGTTTGACAAAGGAGATACAGACACGTGCTAAATTGTTATATTTAAACGTGTTGTCTCTTTCAGGCCTCATAAGGAGCTGCAGATGTCCTGTTCTCCGCTAACCCTTCTGTTCAGCTGTTGTTTTGTCCCTCTCATCAGGACACGCAGTGGCTCAGTAGCGCTGCTACCACAGCATCTTTAGTGAAGGTCTTATAATAACTTTCCCCTTGTTCAAGACAATTATCCTCTCCACTTTCCTCCACCTCCACATCCATCAACACGTTCAGCCCGGTCCGTCCTCATCTCTGCCTGCCAGCTGCTTCCTGTAGCCCTGACACTAAGAGTCTTTATGCCCTGTGGATTTTGTGGCTTGAGGCTTTGCCACTCGGTGCCCACAGAGAGTTCTTGGAAGGCCGGGGATCCACAAAGCCTCCCGGTCGCCTCAAGCCTTTAGGCCAGGCCACAGAACAGTAAACCTGGCAGAGGCTGAGACCAGACTGTGGTCAGGTTCAGCCCTCAGAGCCACAGTCAGGACTCTCCTCTGTGTGAAGGAAGTAACCCCCTTCCAGCACAAAGACATTATCAACCAGGACAATACTGAAGCATCAATCAGCTGCCCTGAAGCTCATGTTAAATATAACATGTTTGAGTACTGAATAAAACAAAATCTGACTTCAGAAACACCATAAATTAACCAGTGCCTGCATACCATATTGGACACTTTAAGATTTGATTGTTCACTGTTATAATGAGTCTCAGATCACATAAGAATTAGGGTCAACCAAAATAACATGGTTGGACTTGACAACATAAAACCATCAGCATCATTAGCTCGTCATGGTTTAGCAGAGCTCTGAAACTCCTCTTAATCATCACCACGAGCTGTTAAATCATCTATGTAACGCTCCAGCTGGAGTTCAGGATTTTCCTGGATGGTTTCCTTCCAGAGAAAAAAGACAGAGCATGTTTCAAGCACAGAACCACCTTTCTTCAGAGTGGAGTGAAAGCCAGCTCAGCTATCAGGAGCATGGCAGAATCCACAACCTGCTGACTCAGATTCAGAGCGTTTGATTGACTGGCTTTGAGTTTGCCCAGTTTTCTCCAGAAGGAGAGCAAAGCAGGGACAAACCAGGACTGAACCCAGACCACATCTACGTTCTGTTGCAGAGGAATGTGCTAAAAGCTCCGTCCGCACAGGCCAAACACTTAGCCTTGCATTAATGTTTCTCAGAACCTCCCACGAATCTTCAAACCTGCCAGAGCCAAGACGACGTGTAATCACAAAGATCAACAAACCCTTAACAGCTTTTACAGAGGATCACCAAGACCAGCTAGAGGCCAGTTTTATAAAGAGCTGGAAACGCACTCACACACCCACACACAGAAGGTGCTATGGACGTTTCTGATGCTCAGCACACAAGTTTTCTGAAGAACTGAACGTTTGTTCCAGAAGAAGTTTGTTTTTAAGCGTTACATTCAGTCAAGGTGACATCTAGTGGTGACCGTCAGCACTGCAACTGTATTTAAGACTGAAACACTAAAGCGTTTAACTGATTCAGAACTACAGCTATGATAAAAGAAGAAAACCAGAACAAACCAGGGTCTTCATGCTGTCAGCTCTGTGAGGCTGCTGGACCTGGTTGTTACCAACAGTGCTAACACACACACAATAACAATATCATGCTAATGCTAAGATGCTATAATCCATCTATGATCCATTCACCTCAGACGCTGGAAGTCAGAGCTTCAATGATCACCCAGGGCAACAAGTCGGAAAACCCGGATTGATTGCTGCATCCAGGCTAACCACTTACACGACGTAAGTTAATGCTTTCATTTTATTTTCTCAGAAGGTAATCTGCTGGTTGCGCTTGCTCCTTCGGACTGACTGAAGCTTCTTCTTCTTTGGTGGCCTGGAAATGTTTGTGTAGTTGTTCAGGTTGTTTTTGGGGGGATTTCAGCTGGACCGTCCTGAAATGAGCCTCGTTACAGGAGAGGATGTTGGTTTAAAGGAGGAAACAGTTAAGTGCAGCTCGTTAATCCCATTAACACACATGACAGTATGTGTTTGTTCTGCTAATTGGGCTGAATTATTCAGTTTGTCCCTTTTGGAACTGATGTTTGGACAGCTAATGTGTGGAGGACATTTTCCATGAGGAGAAGAAAGGCAGTGCTGCTGTGTGATGCTGGAAGACAGAAAAAATAAACCTGATCGTGAGCTGGGAGGAGAAGATGGATGAAGCTGAAGACCTGCTGATGGTGACACAACACAAAGAGAACCACTTGGTGAGGCACTGTGGGATTCCTACACGGCGAAACTCTAAGATCTGCTGAAAAACTGACGAAGACAAAGTGAGGTGTTGGTGGGACAGGAAGTTTGGTGTTTACCTGCACTGGATGAAGGCCTGTAGAGGAGAAGATCTCTGCTGGAGCTTCTGAATGTCGCAAGCACCAGCAAGATCCAAAAATAACAAAAACAATTTCATTTAGTCATGGTAACATACAGAGCTTATCAGTGATCAATGAAGAACTTCTTTATGAATCTGTACCATCAAAAACATAAATAAAAAGTGCATTTACAACAGAAGATGAGATCCAGAGCAGTACTAGTCTGACAGATTGGCCTCGAAGCAGAACAAAGAAGAATCAGCTTTATTGACAGTATATATATTTTTACATACATACACTGAATTCGTCTTCTGCATTTGACCCATCCTTAGCTGAACACACACATGCAACACCCGGCAAATTACATGCAGTGAAACACACACAGGAGCAGTGGGCAGCATCAAGCACCCGGGGAGCATATTGGGGGGTTAAGTGCCTTGCTCAAGGGCACATCAGCCAGCTAATGAAGGAGGGGGCATTTTTCACATTAATCACTCCACCACACCCAAATTTTTCCTGCCCGTCCGGTGGGGGAATCGAACCGGTGACCCTCCGATCACAAGCCGCTTCTCCAACCTCTGGGCCACGGCTGCCCGGAGACAAACTCATCAGTCCTGAAGCTGCTGACTGATCCTGACTGATTTCATGACACTCACATCTCTTCTGTCATCAGTAACCAAGCGGAGGGTTTATGTCATGTCTCATCCTGGATTTGTGGTCCTTCTGGTCTTTGAGTGGTCCTCCATGACCTCCCTTTGAGTTCACTCAGTCTGGGTGAATAATGAACTATGGAAAGGAACCAGTCATCCTCCTTGGGAAGAAGGAGGATTGCAGGTATTCTGACTGTAGCAGCTTTGTGTGTCTGAGTGCATGAATAAAATCATTTGAGAAGGTAAAAGTGGAAATAATTACACAGGAGTGTGAATTTTCTCACGCCTGCAGCCCACACACGATTCAGGACAGAAAACACCCTGACCTGCCCCGAGGGTTCAGTTTTAAAGAGAAAACCTTTGCAGTATCTCGACTCAGCTGCAGGCGGTGCAGCGGTTCGCGCCGCAGCCTCAGAGCTACAAGACGTTTCTGGGTTCAAGTTCAGCGGCCGACTGCGGCCTTCCTCTGTGGAGCGTGCATGTTTGCAGAGACGATGGATGGACTTGGGTGGTCGACTTAAACAATCTGTTATGGTGTAACTGTGTATGTGTGGATCGCTGAACGCTGTGCTGCCCTGTGAACGTCACAGAAAAGACGAGAACATTCATGCTCCTCACGGGATGAACCGCTAACTGTGAAGAGATGGATGAGATGAGAGCTCAGTGAGGAAACATCTGGACTCATATCAGTCTCTTAAGCAGTTCATACATTCAGATGTATGTTCAGGTGTTCATTTTTCTCATTTTCTCTTTGTTTTCCAGCTTCCAATGACATCACCAGGGACCAACGACCTCTTTATAAATGCAGTGGGATGATCTTTCCTTCAGCGCCATCCTCTGGACAAAAGGTGAGACTTTGACTGATCTAAGAGGCAGATTATTGATTGGAATGTGGACTCATCTGGAAGTGGGACAGGATTTTAATGTCCTCAGTTGTCGCACTACGTGTCCCTTGTTGACATGTTGACTGAAGTCCGAGTCTCAGCATCCTGGAGCCGCAGTCCGAGCCTCTCCCTGCTCACAATCAAAACAAGGAAGAGGAGCTTTCAGCGCAGAGCTCCACACCCAGAGAGGGTAACCCGAGCCGGGGTGGATCACACACACCACGTCCTGGAGCCTGGAGGACGGCTGGAGGAGCGAACATCGAGTTTCACTGCTGCTCTGCAGAAAAACAAACATTTACTGTACAGCTGCAACAAGGCTGGGATGAGAAGAGTCCATCTTAAAGTTTAAAGGCTGATGCTGCTGCTACACTTAATCTACTCAACTCAGATCTACAGAGATAGAATTTAAACAGATAATCTACATTCAGTTGTGTGTTTTAACTCAAACCAAAGATTTTCATTATAATATTACGTTTATTAATTAAACTGTGCAGCATCCTCTTCTTTTTGTGTGGTCACTGCAGCAGAATCCAGGAGCCAAAAGTCCACATCCTGCTCTCAGGAAGAGCAGGTATTTCAAAATAAAATACGAGTGTTGAGGTGAGTAAGTCGCAGATCAGAGAGTGTGTAGAGAAGAGTTACGGCGGGTGGAGGAGAGGGTTGGACAGGGACGCAGACAGATTCATTACACTGCGATGATTTCTGCGAACACACGAGGAAAACGGCCAAAGAAAACTGTTTGAACTTTTTCTTTTGATTTGGACAATTAGAGCTCTGTCTTCACTCCCTGTGCTGCTATTAAAACTGAGGGAATTTAAAGCCTCTGAAGTCATCTGTTAAATATCCAGTGTTAAAAACTGTACTGAGGGAGGAGACGATAGCAGAGAGAGATACGGTATCAGACCGTTAAAAATAGAAAAACGGGACGACGAGCCACAACATCAGACCAGATGAGCTCGTTATGAGGAGAACGAAGATGTTTTGGGTGGAAGAGTCTGTCAGCGGTCCTCACTAATGGAGCCGACTGTTATCAGCTGTTTGGTTTGGTTTCGAGTAAAAACTGGATGTATTTTCAGCCTCGAGGGCAAACAGCCAGAAGAGAAGCTTTCCTGAGGACAAATTACGTGATTTAAAGACCATTTAATCCTCTGACTTCACCGAGCTGTGACTTTGGTGAAGGACACAACATGTTTCACTTGGAGCTTCTGAATCCACACACTGATAAAATATGCCATTTCTCTTGCCAATGCTTCACATTTACTCAGTGCAGTACAGATTCGAGGTACTTATACCGAGCCTGAGTCTTTCTATACTTCTGCCTACCTACTTACTTACCACTTTCTGCTGGCACCGACTGGACTGCCGGGCAGACAGAACAGCACGGTGAAGATGTTGGTGGAGGTGAGGTTTTTAGGGAACCAATCGGATGGTGTCATTACTCCACAGGCTTTACATTGTGTGAGGGTCTACTCAGGTTGACGCAATAAAAGCACTTTGTTCAGGTTAGCCGAAGATCATATTCTGTCTTAAAATCTGTGCTTTTGGTGCCACGAACAGGACTAAACCAAATGTCCCAGCAGTCGGCAGATGAGGCGGTTTGTCGGTTGGTGACCTTTGACCTCTCTGCTGTACGTGCCTCTCAGTGTGTCCTGCTGGGTGTGTGATCTCAGCTGTCATCACACTCCTCCAATGATAGGAAGCAGCACTGTGGACAAAGACAACCACACTCCTTATCACCTCATCAAACAATCAAAGCAGACTGTTTACCATGATGTCAGACTCACAGGGAGGTATTAATAAAGTTATTTAAACCTGCAAACATTTGAACTGCTGAGGCTGGTGGTGCATGCTGACATCAGTGCTGTCTTTTCTCAGACTCCATCATCCGTTTTCTACACCGCCTATCCATCAGGGTCGCGGAGGGGCTGGAGCCAATCCCAGCTGACTACAGGTGAGGAGAGGGTTCACACTGGACTGTTGGCCAGTCAGTCACAGGGCTGGCAAAGTAGAACGTCCAGTGACCGTCTTACTGAGGCAACAGTGCTAACCTGCTAAGCACTGCGCCACCGTGCCACCCATTGCTGGGACTCACTGACCCATTTGACCCATTTGGGCCAAACCTGGTTCAGTTTTTGAGGCATTTAAAGCAGAAAGCGAAGAGCAGAAACAAAGAAACAAGCAGGAGTTTTTCACAGTTTGACAACAAGTTTTCATCTTTATTTTAGTGACACTGAAAGGAAAAAAGAAGGCAGAAGTGGACTTTAAAGTTCTTATTTTTAACATTATAATTCATGGGAATGGGAATTTTGTGGGGGATAATCACAATGTGTCAAACGTTTTTCAAAACAAATTACATCAACTGGACCAGAACATGAAAAATATCTCAGCGAGATATAAAGAAGTTTAAAGAAGACTTAAAGAAGTTGAAGAGGACAAAACACACTGGTAGGAGTTAAAATAAAAGTGTTGAAAGAAGTTGAATCTTCAAGGAGGAAACATTGAGTCCAGCTGCGTTCTGATCAGTTGAGGTGGAAAGCGGGAAGCGTCCGTCCTCGTAGAGTTCAAGTCGGAAGACTCAACTAAACTGCGTGCGAGCAGTTAAAGTTGTGGGACTCTGAAGACCTATTGAAGTGTTTTTTAAGTGGCTGACAGCAGCTCACTGATCCCAGATCAGAGGAAACAAACAGCGTCACAGTGTGTGATGTAAGTGCGTTCAGCACTGTGACGTCTGCAGAGGATCCCCTGCTCGCCTCTGCACCGTATGAATGAACAAGTGTTTCATGTGGAAATTGTTATTCCAACCACATACATAAGTGTTTCAGGGCTGTTATGGAAAAGTAATTGGCACAATTACAGCAGAGGGGGACATGTGTCAGAGGGTCGGGGGCTTTCCTCTGCAGTGATGTGCTGCAGCAACATGGAAACAACACGCATGTGTGACATGATGCTCCCTTTACAATTCAGAGCAGGGCATCACAACATGGGAAAAAATTCTTACATTTATGCTGTTGTCATGAACAACCAGAACAGCGACATCAGTGACTTCCTGCTATAATCTTCTGTATGCCAGATGCGAGAGAGAACCTGACCCTCTTAGACGTTATGAAAGCCTCACCACATAACCAGCATCAGTACACAACAGGACCTACGCAGCTCCTCAAGACTCAGCACAGACCTTTCTCTTCTGGCATAATTGACCAATAATTTACCTCGTGTACTGTTGTTCTCATAAAGGTGCTCTGTGTGGGGAACTTTTCCCTTTTTATTTGAAAACCTGGCAGATCTCAAAGTTCTGATGTATTTCTGAGGGCTGAAGGCTTAAGGCTTAAGAGACATTAATTATGCAGCAGATCAGTCCCACACAGATCTAATCTTAATCTTCAGTTTGTTTGTGCAATTTTTGCTTGTTTAAAACCTCTTCTGATCTGCCAGCGGGGCGTCAGTGCACTGAACAGCGTTCACAGCTGTATGAGCTCATAACGGCAGTGAGGCCCCACACTGAGACTGAAAAACAAAGTCCACTTACTGTCGTGGTACAACTAAAAGCAGTATTTTCTGCAGGTTCAGTCAGTTCTGTGGAACAACATTAAAAGAAGATCTTTACATCTTTGTGTGTGTGCTGCCTGGAGGTCCTCACCTCCGATCGCTTTTCCAGACTCCTCTTTCTGACAGACGCTGAGGGTTATTTGCCTCTTGAGTTCACCTTTGACCCTCGCCGGAGTCTAAAAATAAACTCGACAGGCTAAATAAACATCTGTGCTGCAGGTCCACTTTGGCACTTTTTACTGTGTGAATGTCAGTGGTGGGAACTCAGCTGAATAGATGGAAATGAAACTGATGTCTTTACCACATTAAAAATGTGGCCTCACAAACTGCCCTTATACTTAAATACATTACAGTATACATTTACACACTGCAATCAGAAATATTGTTCTCAAAGACTTAGAAGAGCTGGAAAACATTAGAAGTAACTGCAGCATGTTAGTAGAGCCTAAACAAAAGGGACAAACTACAGCAAGAGATGAAGGTCAAATATAAAAACACAGACGGAATACAATTTTACACCACCAGATGGCGTGGAGAGTTTCAACCGAACAACACGGTGTCATCTGCAAAGTGTAATCATTAAGCAAACCACTGAGGTCAGAGAGTGCTCAGGTGACGCAGTATAAGGAGTAAAAAGTCCACACAGGGTGGAGGTTAAGGTGGACAAATGGGTCAAACACAGGACTTTCACCCAGGAGAGCAGGCTTCGTGGTTTCTTCACATATTGTGAGTTTGTTTTGTTTCCTCATCACACTAAACACTAAGAAAGCTTTTGAGACTTAGCGAACTCGCACAAACTACGGAGGCCTCTAGAGGTATAAAGTGGTATTACAGAAAGAAAGGGCCGTGGCTAGCTGGTTACCATGCTACCTTCAGCAGATATCCATGCACAACACAGAGACGTCCCTGACAGAAAGTCAGCACTGTGGTTTCTTCTAGTCTGATGGCTTACAAACTGCACCTTTAGGGGGAAATTTAAACAAATTCAGAGCTGAAGGTTAATCTTGAAGTTTGTAAGCACATAATCACTAAGAACTGTGCTCATACTTAACAATCTCACAGGTCAGTTCACGTCCACAGCCAATATTCACGGTCAGAGCAAAAACTGGTTCAGAAAGTAATATCAGTGTTCTCTCTGATGATTATTTTTGGATTATTGTAATGTTGTGTATTTAAACTTATAATGCCAAGAGCTTATTTTTATGAAGCTCTTCAAGTATTAATATGGTGAAAATCTCCTGGTTGGTGGTTTTTACCTACATGGTGGAAAATGAGATACACTGCAGTATAAATATGGTTTAAACAAGGAGTTATTCTGCTGCAGAAGAAAGACTCCATAGATTGGTTTACACCTGAACTACCACATGTGGCTCCTCTCTCTGGATCCACATATTAGCTTTGATTACTGTAATTGGTTCTGAGGCCCAGCAGAAACCAGCAGGACCAGTAAAAAGTACCCTCTCACTAAAGCCATTAACCCTGTCATAACGAGCAGTGGGGGGTTGGGGGTGAAGTGGTTCCCAATTAGCTGGATGAAGAAAAGCCAAGCAAACTCTTACCTCCATGTTAAAGGAAATAAAAGTGGAGAGGACGAGGCACAAAAGAGTGTCTGTAACAGGAAACTGAGCGCTACCACTGGCCAATGAAAACACTTTGCTTCATGTCCAAATCAGAACCACATGCAGATGGAAAGGAGCAGAGAGAGCCGTAATAATCAGGAGGTTCTACTTCCTGACTGCTGATTGGGGGACGGCCGCTGGGAATAGAAGTAGCTGGGAGTCCGACAGCCAGTCAGCACGCTGGAAGAGTCACACTAACAAGCCAATCAAATTAGTGTGTACAGGAGCTTGATGTTAGCCGTCAGGGCATTAAACAGGAAACTAACGATCAGCTGTGAAATTTTATTTTGTACAAAGTCTGTATTAAAGAAGTTGATGGAGGCTCTGCTCCGAAAAGTGAAGCAGAAGTGATTTAAACCCGCATTCTTTCTAATGTCCAGCAGGGGTTGTCTTCTTTTCATTTGATTTGTGAGTTCAGTAAACAGTTTCCTGATGAGTTTATGGTTTCAGTTGCTGGTTTCACACCTTCTTCATGAGAGCTTGATGTTCACTTTGAAACTGCTGCTCCCATTCAACATGCAGTGAAGCAGGTGACACTTCAGGGAGGGGCTACCTGCTCATTGACAGGTTGCCACCATGACTGGTAACTGTAACTTTCTGCTCGCATAAACATGTTCACATGTTCAGTTTAAAAGACACTCTAAGAAGTTGTTCATTTTCTGAGTACATTTTGTCTTTGCCTGTCTTACGTTAACATGAATTATGGATCCGTCTTGCTAATCAACCAGCTAACCTTAGCATTAGCTGTGCTCCCTTGTCACTTTTACTCCAAGATCCAAGATGGCGACAGTCAAAATGCCAAACTGAAGACTTCAAAGTGACATCGTCCAAACCGACGGCTGATGTTGTTGTTGAACATCACTGTGGTATTTCTCATTTCATTAAAACCATCAGGTGTCGAATCTGGCGCCACAAAGTGGAGATGTGGAAAAAAGCTGCTGTGGCTGACGCTGCACCGACGTGGAAAAATGCTGTAACCACCTAAAAACTCAACATGTCCCTTTTCCAGCCCTGATACCGGGTCAGTGTGGAGGTGATGTCAAACTAAATTTAGCTGGTGTTGATTAATGAGCTCCTCGTGAGGTATTTCCTCTCTAAAAATACTCCTCCAGGTGGAGTTTGTGATGAGCCATGACACACAGGAGAAAAGATGTGCCTGGAAGTTTTCTAATGTCCGCTGAGGTCAGGGTCACTCGGCTGTGGTCAGTCCTCGTCCACCCTGTCCAATTCTTTGTGTGTGTTGAAGGGACTTCACTCTGAGGACTTGTGTGTTTAAAAGCTCCTCTTAGAAAAATAACCCGAGGGGCTCCATGTGGCCACACAGACAGTGGCTCCTCGTCCACGGTCCAGCAGCTGCCCGAACATCAACCTCAGGACGAGCTGCAGGGAAAAACAGGCCGTCAGGACACACCTTTAACCTGCTGCTTCACAGCTGCTACACACACCGACCTGACAGACAAAAACACTGAGGCTGGAGTCGCTCCTGCTCCACACTGAGGAGAGGACGCCATGAGCAGTGGACACAGCGTGTTCACCTGCGCGTCAGGTGATCACATCATCTGGAGGTTCAGTGTATGTGAAGAAGAGAAAGAAGAAGCACCAACAACATGTTTTGGACATTTTGTGGTAGCCTCACGTGATGGACAACATGCCAGTCGTTCTCCTCTGCTGACACTTTTTATGTTTTATTACCTCTCAAGTCTTTCCCAGCATTTGAAAGCTCAGCGTTCACATTAGGATGTGCATGAAAATACAGACAAATCGCAGCTCATGAGGGCCAGCAGGAGATTAATGAAGCATCCAGCTTGTTTTCTGCTGGAACATATGGGTACTCGATTCACTTGTCATCTGCTGCATTTAAACGCCTTGTTTTTTACCTCTCAGTCCGTCTCTGTGTCTCATGCTGTAACGCATACATTTCTTCCTGGGACTCAATAAAGTCTCATCTTTTGGACCCAGACTCGTTGTAACTGTATTAAAGAAAATACTTCTGAGGATGAGTTTCCCAGGAGAGCAGGCTCTTAGTTTACATGATAAAACGTCAATGTGTGTTCAAGGCCGAGCATAAAGACTCTGATGGGAAAACCAGCAAGTCTGTCTCGCTGCAGGTCAGAATTAAAGAAGCACAACAGCTCATCAGCAGAGTCTGGGAAGTGTCCCCTCACACTCACTTATTGGCTGCAGTGACAGTAAAGACGCTGCACTTCCCTCCTCTGGCTACCTGTCCAAGTGCTCCACGTGTTCGCCACGTTAGCCTGCAGAGGGAGGGAGTGGAGGACGGCTCCCGGCTGTCTGCAGGGGCTCACACTAACCTCTGGGAAACGAGGCATTCAGACAAGCTCGGGATTAAGGAACAGACAATTGATAAGTCACCTGGGAAGCTGCAGAGGACTTCCAGCGGCTGATCGTCTTACATGAGCTGCGACAGATGAAGAGCAGAGAAACGACAGAGAGGATCTCACATTCAGCTGCAATGCAAACGCAGGAAGGGAAATTAAAGAGCCACAGTACGACATGTTGGAAAATCCTCTTGATGGCTGCATTTCCCAGAGTCAGATGAGAAGAAGGATCAGTTACATGTGAGTCTGGTTCAGAGGTTGGTCCAGGCTCTGTTTAACCTGGCTTAGCACTGGTAGGCTAGCTAAGCTCCTTCAGCACCTCTGACCTCAACCTGATGACGTCTCCTTTGACCTTTTGACCCTCCAGCACCTAAATCGTGTGTTAGCGTGGAATGAAAATTACCCAGCAGGAGGCAAAACGTCCTCTGGTTTGTTTTTTGACGCCTGTGAAGTCTGTCAGCTCTGCTTCAGGCAACATCACAGCTCATCAGGGTGACTGACAGGTGTTGGGGTGAAAAGTTGACCGTCAGACAGTGAAGAGGGCAAAGCCGACACAAACGTCACTCCTCCTGCCTCAGAGGGAGGTTCACAGTACAACTGGAGTGTAACG
The DNA here is from genome assembly GCF_020382885.2 of Scatophagus argus. NCBI lineage: Eukaryota > Metazoa > Chordata > Actinopteri > Scatophagidae > Scatophagus > Scatophagus argus. Next base: position 659,592 of record NC_058514.1, on the reverse strand, counting down.
ACGTACAGTACGGACTTTATACACATACTTCATAAACCTAGTATTGATTTAGTATAATTTTCATTCATGCCACCTCTTGAGTTTATGAATCAAATGAAAATAAAGTATCACATGTGACATTTGTGTCTTGGAGGTGACATAACTGGTCCACAAATACGACTGTGCTCACCTTCGCCTGAGTTAAAGATGATGTTCGGACACATTAAAATGCTCGCTTTTAAACTGTAGCTGATTGGACAAACCCTTTTCATTCATCTGACACACAAACTAAAATCCTCCTGTGGTGAACACTGTTGTTCTTCCTGCAGGTGGAGGTTGGAGCTTCGCAGTGCAGGATGAGGACACCATCAGCCTGCCTTCACATTCACCTGCTGAAGGTGTTAATGTTCCCTGAGCTGAGCGAAAATCCGATTTTTAAGAGGCGGAGCCTACGAGCGTGATTTATGACATCATACACAGTTTGGGAGCCAATCCTGGTCCAGTATTGAGCAGACACAGCAGACAACCTGAAGCCTGCACAGAGAATGGACTTCGCAGTGAAGACATGTTCTTGGGGTAACTGCTTCACGGTCCCCAGAGGATGAATCCTACTGCCTTTGGCTGTAGCGGCACCATGGAGCTAATGACATTCGATCATGAAGCCGTGGTGCCGCTACAGCCATGGCTTCATGCTTGAATGTGATGAACGTGTGCAGTGGATTAGGACTGTGGTAAACGTAAAGTCCAATCATTCTTGAGTAAATGTGGTGATTCAGGTTCAGATTCAGGTCTTCCTGAATGAAGCCTGTCATCTCCTCCTGCTTCGGCCCCGTCACTCAGCAGCTGTCTGGTTGACTCTTTCTTCTCGGGTCGCTGCAGCCTGAAACAGTAACCGAAACCCGGGCTGGAAGACCAAGTCGAGCGTGCACGGTTGAAGTGCGGTCGTGAAATCTGAGCTCTTAATTTTAACAGTACGGAGCAATAAAGTGGCCCATTAATACAACCCCCGCCCTCCACTTCACCACCACCACCACCTCCACTTCCCCTCCTCCCTCTGCCTTTTCTTCTTCTCTGGCCCGTGCAACCCGCGATGGTTTTTCCAGTATTAAACGGCGGCCAGCAGCACCTTTGATCCTGCTCATCTGCGCGTGTCTCAGTCTGCCCACACTTTTCCCCTGCAGCCGTCCAACGGGCCGTCTCGAACGGCTCCGTGGAGAGCGTTCAGCGACTGAACCCAGATGAGGTGAGGGACTCCTCCAAGCCGCCCTGGGGCTCCAGCATTCATCCCAAATGCTTTTATCAGCTGCTAAATGGGACTCGTCCGCTGAGCCAGATGACGTAATATATACCGTGCAGTTTCTCAGTGCGGAGCTGGTGCAGCGGCTCTGTTTACACCACGACTAGAGATGAAAAACACTCTGTGAGATTTTACTGGTCCTGCTGGAGAAATTGTCTTTTCCATTGGCTGCTGCCGTCAGAGACCAGAGGCTGCGCTCTCAAAGATCTCTCAGAGCAAATCCAGCCCAAGATAAGCCGCATGTAGGACTGCGAATCCTGACTGAAACGTGTCTGTAACGCAGACTCTTGAGACCTGTTTGGAGGCCCCTTTAAGCCCTTTCAAGCTGCGCTGCTCACTGGGAGCTCCCAGTCGCTCCGATCCAGTCAGACTCGACTCGACTGACTCCGACATCGAGCTGTATGGTCGGTGAGGGGGGGCGTCCCTCCCCCACCTGAGCGACTTTACAGGAAACACAAGGGAATGTGTTTCTTAGTCCAGATTTCTCCAACTGAAGCAGTTTAGCAGCTCATCAACACAACTTCTAAACACGCTTATCATCATGCAGACTAAGGTCAAGTGTGTCAGTATTTCACTGGATGTTCATGGCCTTGAGGATGAATCTTGACATTCTCAGCTTTCCAGTAGTGCCCAAACCAGGCCAAAATACAAAATGAACCCAAAGTCAGAGTTCCACTGAAATTAAATTCCATTCCTGCTCCCCACAGGATGAACCCTTTGGACTTAAATGACTGCGTGGCTTCTTTCACCAATGTTAGCTTTAGCTCCAGCACCAAGAGAACAGATTGCATTGTTTGTTCTGTCCAACACTTGAAGGAACTTGACTTGTCACACACAACATTCCTCTAAACTTTAAGGGTTTTCCAGCACAGTAGAGTCTGAATGGCAGCAGCGGTGGAGCTGACAGAAGCCTCATTGTGTGAATGAAACTGTGAGAGCACCAAGACTGGCAGCTTCGTGTCCTTTATCTCAGAGAAAAACTAAACACGGATCAAACCAGTTTCACGCCTTGCTCTCTTCCAACATAACCCGTCTTTTCCACTGGTTTTCAAATGTCACTTGGCTGTTAGCAGCCGGACTGAAGGGCTCCGTGTGAAACACTAAAAGCATGTTGGCTGTCCCGAAGCCCTCGTACAAACAGCTGCAACACATTTTCAGTCTCATCAAAGAGGAAAAGGCCACAAAGATGCTGTACCCTGATATAAGTCAGAGGTCTGTGACTGTGATGAGTTCAGAGGATCACGGGGGTCTGAAGAGGTTGCCTTAAAGCATTGCTGATGATGTAAAAGCACCTTTACGCTTCATAAAAATGATACTGATGAAATTTTACCGAATCTGGAAGTCTTAAGTGCAGCCAGCTACAGCGTGACTTCCACACACTGTGCTGTTGGATTCACTGCTTTGCATTGTGGGACACATACGTCATATGTCATACATGTTGCTATGTACTACATGCTGCGTTTTGGCCTGTTTCTAATCCGGCCACCATCTGCTACTCAACAACAAACACAACACAAACACAAATGTTAGACGTTTGCTCTGTTGGACTTTCAGAGGTCATGAAGGTGTGACAGGTGCAACATGTTAAGCTGAAAGTCAAACACACGATTCGAACGGGAGCTCCATGATGTGTGGGACTGCTGTGTACTGCTCAGCTAGTGATTAAATGGCCTAAATGTGACTTTCAGGAAATCAGTTTGAGTATATTTTTAGCTGCACAGGACGAAGCCATCCGCCCTGCGGCTCCTCCAACGTCCGACCAACAGGAAGAAAAATCTGCTTTTTGTTTCACTAATGAAGTGGAACGTTTATGTCATGGACTTAATGACCAGACTGCTGCTCTATGCAGAGCTGACTCCTCTGAGGAGGAATCAGGGAAGTGGGTCATGAATAATTGTTGTAATTAAGCACTTACATAACTCTCCAGTATAGAACACATAGTGACAACAGCTTTTCATCTGATGGCAGGAAGCTCTCCAAACACTACGCTTCACTTCAACGAAGAAGCTGCAGCGTTTGTCTTTCAACTTCCTGCACACACACCGAGGCAGTGAACGCATCTCAGCGTGTCAGGCTGTTCGTGGGTTGTAGGTTCTGTCGAGTGAAATCTTCAGCACCTCATTTCCTCAGCAGCATGTGTGCACTTTCCACACGAAGCGGCGTTTCAGAGAGGTCGTCGTGTTCCACCAATCAGAGATGACAGCCGCTCAGCTGCTAATGGAGGCCACAAAGAGCGCACAGTGAAAAGAGAGCAGTGTTTGGAGGCTGCGAAGGTCCGCACACAAACAAACCATTTGGATTTCATTTAGATTCACCAGCTCTGAAGGGGATCTGAGCAAATCCCGACGAGAGGAAGGAAACACGGAGGGGCCGACGGGGTCGAGGTGAAAGGAGGCTTATGAGCGAGTCACTGAAGGGATGAATAGAATATTTTTCTGAGTCGACCCTTAATTGAAAACACAGGAGCACAAAGCTGCCCCCAACCTTACAGAAGCCAGACTGAAAGGTTTTTAAAGTGATTCACAGGATGACATCACATAGGGAGGTGAGGCCTCAGGTGGGCCAGCCGACCGCATGCAGCCCACCAACGCAGTACGCAGTCCATGTAACTGGAGTTAAAGCGATTTATTGCTAAATTGAAAGCAGACTTAAGTAAACGTGAACATGATCAGCATTTTCGAATCGATGCTAACGAAAGTTATTTGTGGTCAAAGTGTGTCAAACACGATTGGCTGGCTGGCTCACTTGCTCCCCCTGCAGGCAGAGCTTCTCAACTCGGAAAATATTGGAACAAAATTTTAATTCAGCCTCAGTTTGTGTAAACTGCAGACACTGAAAACCTACCTGAAAACATTATGTTTATAAAAGTACATTTTACATTTTATCAGCAAGATGTGCTTGAAACTCAGCACTTCACAGATCTGCTGGTTGCTTTGAGAACTTGAAGTCATCTCAGCCCTGAACGCAGACGTCTCTTCATATTAGCGCTGACGCCAGGCGAGTCACGAGGCGTCGGGTTGTTAATTACCCAACAGGAGCGTTAAAGTCACTTCTCAACAGGTGACTGCTGGGCCTGAACGTCACCTCAGGACAGGAAGTGAAGCCCTGAAGACCAGGACCCGCCTGCTGTTTGAGCTCACCTCACACCCAAATGCTGTTAGCTGCTGATTAAATGTTTGGTGAGTGGCTGACAGCATGTGAAAGTCTGCAGCGGCGACTTCCTGTTAATCAGTGGAAGGCGAACAGAATCAGTTAGGAGCCGCCATGAGGGATTCATTTGTCAGGGGAGTCCGGAGCCACTGGGTGCTAATTTGCCCCCTGAGGGCAGTTTGTAACTTTGATGAAGATGTGGTGTGAAAAGTTGTTTGCATGAGTCAACAACAGAATCAACACGACTCCTGATGGCATTTAAAGGCTTCATGTGAACAGGCTGAGCTGAGTCACTTTGATTAGTTACTGAAGTTTACTTTCACTGCGACTTCAACTCCCTTTGGCTCAGGATGTGAAGGTAATGATGGTACTGCAACCCATCATTCACTGCAGTAACTAAATACTTTCATAAGTCCTGCAATCAAAATAATACCTCAGGAAAACATACTTAAAGTACTATACTATGAATGAAGAACAGACTCATGTAAAGTACAATATGCCTCATGTTTGTATTTGAGTAAATGTACTGCAACAAAAATCCCATCTGAGAGAAAGTCACTCAAAATGTCCAACTGGGCAGACGCCATTTTGACCCCAGACTTTGACAACAAGGTGTTAAGTCCAGTAGGTTTTGTATAATCTCCGACATCCTCACATTATCAGCAGTTTCTCTCTAAAATCTTTGATGTCCTGCGGTTCATTGTAAATCTGCCTCACGCAGCGACGGCGCGCCGCTTGCTGCAGGTGATCAGGTGGAATCCAGTCTCCAGTTCCCGTCAGTTTTGTCTTATCTGGTCATTTGTTGTTGGAGGCCCGGCTGCAGGACTTTGTGCACCTGTGGCCGCTCAGCCTGCAGCCTGTTATTGGTCTTAAGACCCGTGGGAGGCGAGCAGTGGCCCGAGCCGGTCCCACCCTGCATTTCCAGCGAGGTGCGCTGATCCAGATGTCAGCGCATACCAGCAGTACAATAAAGAGGGCAGGATTTACCTCCAATCCCCCGAGCTGTTGACAGAAGCTGCCGGTGCTGCTGTGGGAATGTGCTCTGTTATGGTGAGACCCCTCAGCCCAGGAGGCCCCTCGTGCTCAGCTTCTCCGGCTGAGGCCTCCGGGACATGTGGACTCACCAGAGAGTTTGCTTCTGTTGCTTCTCAGTCAGGATAAACGTGTGATTTATCTAAAATGCGACAGTGACGGAGGCTGGTGGAGGCTGGCGGAGGCTGGCGGAGGCTGGTGGAGGCTGGCGGAGGCTGGCGGAGGCTGACTGAGGCTGGCGGAGGCTGACTGAGGCTGGCGGAGGCTGGTGGAGGCTGGTGGAGGCTGGCGGAGGCTGACTGAGGCTGACTGAGGCTGGCGGAGGCTGGTGGAGGCTGGCGGAGGCTGACTGAGGCTGACTGAGGCTGGCGGAGGCTGGTGGAGGCTGGCGGAGGCTGACTGAGGCTGGCGGAGGCTGGTGGAGGCTGGCGGAGGCTGGCGGAGGCTGACGGAGGCTGGCGTTGTCCCCTGGATTGATGTGTTGGAGGTGTTTCAGAACTGATAATCAGTTCCTGGTTTAAAGTCCCACAGAGACTCGATGACAGTCCCACTGACAGCATGTGGAGTCGGTCCAGACGAATGCTGTCGCTGAGGCACTAAGTAAAGGAAATATTGATTATTGATTATTGTGTTGATGATATTGTGGTTTGACTCATCACAGTTCATCTGGTCATCTTTTCACTGATCTCAGATCTTCTCGTTAAAATCTGACTCTGTGGCAGCTTCTGTTCAGACCGAAACGTCTCAGCAGCTGAGGCGGACTGGGATGAAGTTTGACATTCGTGTTCCCCTCAGGATGAATCACAGGTGATCCTCTGACTTTTTGTATTTTGTGTTGACTGTTGGCAGACGTGTCATCTGGTTTGTTGGAGTCACCTGGGAACCAACGATCAGTTTGTAATGAATACTCCTGCCGATCGATCGGGCTTTTCGACCGTTGACACACTTCAGGTTCCCTGTGTGTGTGTTGCCGCCTGCAGGTGCACACGGCTGGTTGGAGTGTGTGTGTTTATGTTCAGGGGTGCGGGAGCTGTGGGAAGGTTTCTGGGTTGATCTGTGATATACTGACTTACTGTCCTGGGAAGGGAACTCCGGACATTGATGGGTCAGCTTTAGGGCTTAGTTCCTCTAATGCGCTCCAGACTTTAGAGGCGGCCCCGCCCTCCGGAGCCCGAGAGAGGCCTGAAAAGGCCCCGTCAGCACACACCAGCACCCGCCTGCTCCACAGCCCCACCTCAGGTTATTTTCACATCCAGAGACGTGTCCTCTGACAGGTGTTTGCTAACACTGAGCTCTAATTAAACAGCAGATATCAGCGTCGTCATGGACCATGTTGGCTTAAGAGATCGTGGAAACAGGACTTTAACATACTGCGTCCACATCACGTGGCTTCACATGAAGACACTGAAACGCTGAACAGAAGTTCAAATCGATTTACAATCCGTCGTCCTTTTCTGAGCAGCAGATGGAGGAGGCAACTGATAAATAGATGATTCATTTTAGAGATTCATTAAGTGTAAAACTTTCCCAAACCAGGAAAATGCCAAAGAAGAGTAACTTTGGCTGCTCGATGACTGGTAGCCATGTTTGAGTCCGGTATCCAGAGTCCAGCTGGCCTCATCCAGATACTCAGAGCTGGACTCAAATACAGACAGCAGCATGATTTCAGTTGTTATTAAAGCCAAGGCTTTCAGGCAGGTAAACAAGCAGGTATGAGGTGCAACAACAAAAGCACAAGGAAAACATGTATGAACCGACAGAGAACCTGAGGATCCGGGCTGTGAGGTCCAGGTGTGCAGCACTCAGGTGAGAGGAATGAGGGTATTGCGGGGCCGATGGGCATGGCAGGATCAGGAATGAAAGTCTCTGGTGGACAGGCACAGAATAATGCTGAAGGGGCCTGGGACAAACAGCGGGACAGTATCCATACACTGATACAAACCGTCAGTATGGTCGCAGTCTGATCTCATCGCAGTCAGATGGAGGTCGTTTTAGCTGTCATGAGGTCAGGACTGTGAGGACAACATCCTGCTGACCCCACACTCACCCTTCACGCCACGTGGAGTTTGGGTGTGTCACTTCTCAGAAGTCGCTCTCGGTTTCAGGAAGAGATGAAACTTGTGGGTGGTCCTGAGGAGACACGAGTCCTCTGCTGACATAATGACGATGTCACACATTCAGCTCCTCATCAAGTTCACTCACTGAGCCACCTGATGACAGACGGGGTGTCTGAACTCGGCCAGAGATCACCTGTGAGGGAAGAGGCTCCACTCTGTCACGCTTTTGAACAATCAGAGAGCTCCCGCATTTAGAAATGCTCTGGATAAAATAAAGCCATCATCTGATCTCTCATCATTAAACCTTTCATGTCAGCTCCCATCTGCTTACGTGGAGGGGGAGGGGCTTATGAGCTATACTGCAGCCAGCCACCAGGGGGCGACACAGAAGTTTGGGCTTCATTCATGTTGTCCCTCTTTGCATACAGTCAGTGGTCTGTACTATTTACAGAAGAGCCTCAGACCTGAGCTTCATCACGAGTACAGAAACTCTGATGATCCTCATAAAAGCTACATTATCTATACCAGATATTCATTAGTATCATATAATATTAAGTGTTTTTGTAGCAGCTGACCTTTCTGCTCACAACAGCCCAAAATCTAAAGCGGGACAACAGAAATGTAGATTGCAGTACTGACTTCCTGTTTGTGCCGATGGATTACAGATTAATCAGTACAGACGAGTGGTGTGTCAGGTCTGAGGACGGGTGCCCTTTTCAACAGGCCACAACACGACGCCGGCAGGCACGGGACAGTCTGTTCGCAGGAGGCCAGCAGGGCGACATTTAAATCGACCTGATCATCTTCATACGAAGGCGGGCGGCTGCTCGCCTCACCAAAACAACTGGAGCGATGACTCATCAGTCAGAAATGAGTCTTACTCATGCAGCAATACGCAGTTTGTTTCTTCATCATTCGACCACACAGGCTGGGACAGCGAAATACCAGATGCAGACTCTCTAACACAAATTAAATCAACGGATGAATACATAACAATCACAAAAATAATCCGTTATGTACAGAGTTCAGAGTGATGTAATCAATGTATTTTTTAATGGGGATTTTATCTGCGTTGTATTTTCATATCTGATTGGTTTGAGGACTTTAACATTCATAATGTTTCTTGGTGCACTCCACCTCCACCTCATCGTCAGGGATCCCTGAGGACATCCGGGCCCCCAGGCTGGAACATGTGGCCTAAACCGGCCGTCCAGCGTCTCCCCGTCAGTCCACAGCTCAGACCTGCTCTGACACCGTCATCGTCGTGCTGCCTGCAGTAATTCAGCTGGCGGTTACGTCCCCGTCAGGATTACATGCTGTAAAACTCACTTGTGTTTGCCCTCAGTAAATTATACATGTGCAGCATTCATGCTGTGGTTAACCAGCAATGTAAAATCATTTTCTACCCCAAACCGCCGTGTGTCTGTGCCTCCACAGTCCATCTCCCAGAATCTGCCCTCATTCACTTATTAAAACAGGCCCATCGCTTTCTGACCGGGCAGACTCACTTTTCGGGGTATTTGACGCTCAGGAATTTCTGTCAGCTTCTCAGATTTGCATAAGTGAGCAGCCAGCTGACTGGCAGAGGCCAAAGGTTTGGCTCAGCAGCTTGTGGCTTCAATACTGATGCTCAGTCAGAAACGAGCTAATGTGGGCCAGAGAAGGAGAAACAGCTGATGTCAAATCAAACTGGACAGTTTAAAAAAAATATTATCTATAAAATATTATATTAAAATGTATCAATTTTCCTTTTTGCTAAGACCATTCAACACAAAGTCCAAAAAGAAGTCCTTCACTTTCATGTTCTGCTTTGTTTTCTTTTCATGAAACTGCTCAGTAATGAGTTCCCAAAGCTCTAGTTTGCTTCTGGGGCTCCTTAACAAAAGAAAGAGACTTTGTTTTTTAATGATTACTGGCCTTGACAGAGATTTTAACTTTGCAGGCTTTCACTAACTGTGGAGTGAAGGATCGGATGTCGAAGCTGGTTCTGCTTCATCAGATCCGGAGGTTCTGCTCCACGAGCTGAACGCCGCAGGACGGCTTCCTTCCGCTCGATGAGGCCTGACTGATAAAATCAGTTTGTTAAAATCAGAACGTCGCGTTCAGACGGACAGGCTGGTGACTTTGTTTGTGCACTTATTGTATGTGTCGTGTATTTTCAGGTGGTGACAGGAAGGACAGACGCACCTGCAGCCAACCACCATCCGTGACCCAACATGTACCATGCTGCTCAGGTACCTGAGGTGGACCTCTTTTCCTCACAACCGTCCAGGTGGGTCAGGGTGGGGACAGACGTGAACGTGAAGTCCACTGCCCAGTCCAGCGATGGTCTGGGGATCCTCTGTTCCTCTGAACTAACAGCTTCACTGTGTGCCGAAGTCAGGTGACGTTCGTTAATCCTGCTGAGGGGAAAGGACGCTCGACATACAAACGAATCAAACCAGATGTTTCCTCAGCTCACTGTATGTTCACGTGGTTTGTCTCTGAGATCTGCTCTCAGTGATCCTCAGTACATCTGGAGGCTGGAGTTTACATGGTGCAGATATGTTGAGGTTTTCAGGGTTGATTCTTATCTTCTTGTTGGCTAAAGCAAGCTGAGATGTAGATTTTGAAACGGTAAAGGAAGACCATCATGAGAGGAGGATGTGACTGGAGGAAAGCTGACTGATAAAAGACTTTGACGGAGAAATGTTTCCAGGTGCTGCAGGGATTAAAACTCCAGACTTCAGCGTTTCATTGAAAAGAAAAACTGTGGGATTCAAGCAGCTGCTCCGTGTGGAAAACCGTTAATCCTTTAAGAGCGCAGTGTTAAACAGTGTTATGTCTCAGTAAATATGTGTGTGTCTTTTCCTGAGCCGAGCTCCTCTGAGTCTCGAACAATTTTTTAAGGTTTATCTCATTTTCCAACTCTGCGGTTGCCAACGTGTTTGGGAAATAAGCAGTGATGTCAGTGGTTTGTGCCTCTCTGCTGTTCAAATAGAGCCAACTTGGACACCGTGGTGAGGATCTGCAGGTCCAAAGGGAAGCCCGAGGGCAGCCGGCAGGCCGCTCAGAGATGATCTGGGTGTGGACCACAACCAGGATGTCCTTAACCTATCAGACTGATGAACACTTGGAACGCTCGCCTCGAGAACTGGTCTGTTTATTGATTTTGGAGAACCACCCTGGAGTCCTTGAAGCGGTTCCAGGTGCTTCGATCGGGTCTGACAGAGAACGGAGCTGAGCTGAGCTTTAGGAGAAACTGATGACACAGCTGAGACTCTAAGAAGGGGAGGATTTTAAAAAGAGGAGAGATTTTCATGTTGAAACCCGTCCTTTTCTTTGCCCACATTCACTCGGTCCGTTTGTCCGAGACCTGGCCTCAAGTCGTCAGCCTTACACACTCACTTACACAAAACAAGACTTTAGACTTTGACTTTCTGACTTCTTCAGTCCAAAGATTAACGCTTGCTATAAACGTTTATACATTTGATTCTTTATTTTCAGTGGACCCACTTTGAATCATGTTGGATGAGCTGCTGTGCAGATATAAAGAGTCCAACTGATCCTCCTGGTTCTGGTCCAGAAGTGAGAAGGTCCCTGTTACCCAAAAGCATGTTGATCTGCTCTCCTCATGATTAGACGAGGCTGGGATTTAATGCTGATTCAGTACGTATGTTAAAAATCAAAACATTTAGACCTAAAACACCTGAATACGACTAAAAACAAATCCCCAGGATGAGCTTTGCACTGGATGACTCACAGAAAATCGTGTGGGGTCCATCACTTGGTACTGACTGAAAGAAGAAGCTCAGTGCTGTCAAAAATATAAAACTTTGTCCCGTTTCTTTGCACAGGTGAGCTGAAGAGGCAGAGTGAAAATGTCAGTGTCCGTTTACAGCAATTTAACCCTCACATTTCCAACATCCTGTGTGACGTCAGCGTGGCGTGAAGCCACAACAGGCGTTTTAGCGGCGAGTACGAGATCTAGAGGCCAAGATCTCGATGCAGACGTTACGGCTGACTTCAGAACAGCCAGAGAACAGAATCACCCTGTGAGCTGCTGCTCCATGCAAACTACAACAGAGAGAATCACGTTAATGAGAGTAAAATGTTATCAGAACCAATAGGAATCAGGGCCAAAGCTACAAAACAAGATCCTATTAAAAGGCAGAAGTTTCCTTGAGCTCAGTGTGTTGGATCTGAACTCGAGCAGAATTCTTCCTTTTAGCTGTAAACCCCCTCCAGTATGACTTCTGGGGGGTTTTCCATTTTATGTATTTAAATGATTAATTGTGAGCAGCACAAAAGAGCGAAGTGCTCCTGCAGCCCGGCGGTTTGAGTTCCTGCATCAATACCTCTTTGACTCAGACAGTGGCTCTTTATGGGAGACATCAGCAGATACTGTTCCTCAATAAAGGAAATGTTTGCCTTGGCCCTGGTGGAAAAGGCTGACTCCCTCTTCCTCCGCTGACAACCTCCCAGGGAACGTCCAGGTTTACATGACACAAGCAGAGATCTCGCTCCAGTCCTGCCCCGAAAAAACGAGGGGAGCTTGTTCAAAGGAAGCCGTAGAGCTGCCGCTTCGCAAACCGGAT